>NC_091839.1:28722565-29025596 GCF_037783145.1 Equus przewalskii | reverse complement strand
CCTACTTACTTCAAGAGCCACTCATCAAAGTTATCCTACTGCAAATCTCCATTCCTTTTCATTTGTTGTCCAAATTTCTAGAAATTGAGTATGAAAGTTGCTGTTCAGATGTATGAGTAATGCTATTCGTTCGTTTCTTGTTTTTGTAAATAACTTGGAGATAAATTTACCACATGGGGAGAGGGATTCTAATGAGTGTTGTGCTAACAGGTTTGCCCTCTTCAGGCAGAGTAAGTTTCAAGGAGTCTCTGGGGAGGAAGTGGTACAGGAAGTTGAGACTGTTGGAGCTGGCCAGGAGCCCAGACAGATACTCTGTGCTTCCAGAATCTCTGCAGAAGGGATGATAAAAACTTCTTTACTCTGAAATCCCACAGTGGCTCTGCCACAACTCAGGAAAGTGCTGACTTCAAAAGAGTTTTCTGTGTCTAAAAAGTATGCTACTTTTCTCTAAGCCTGTGTGATGAGGTGCCCACATGTTTACTGGTAGCATCCTCATTGTCTGTAATACCAGGCTAACTGAAACTGTAACATTCTTGCCTCAGAAAGAAAAAGCCAATTCAAAGCAGAGGGAGAAGATGGACTCAAGGATGGAATCTGTGCGCTACAAATTGGTGTGTTTCATAAGACATCCAACCAGACAGAGTCAGTAAAATGTTAAAGACTTTGACATAACACAGGCATATGGAACAACTGATGTATGTAATTTTTTGTTTTCTTACTAGGAAAAGTCATAACTGTTCTGTCACAGTTTCTTCAAATGAATAGACATGAATATAGAAACCTTTCAAGGAAGATGTGTCCATGTACTGGAGAAATTGCTACTCTAAGTTAATTTCTAAAGATATATTTGTAAATTTTATTTTTTGCATGTTACTTTCAGAAAGTACTTTTAGTATTTACTCTTATTCATTGTGCAAATTGGTGGTCCATTCTACTGAAATATACTTCCATATGAACACGAGAAATTGATCTGAACATAGTGAAGGCTTCCTTAGCAGATGCAGTGAGAGTCAAAGCAGGTGACACTCTAGAATGTCACGTGCAGAGAAGGAAAAGTAAATGCTTGAGGAAATCTCTGAGCCAAAAGGCAGATAAAGATAGCAAATAATTTTCACATTTGTGATCTAATTTACAAACCGTACAAACCCTAGAAAGGAAAAAAAAAATATGGTATATGCCAGTGTACTTCATAGACTTTTTTTTATACCTAAGGAAAATTGTCAGAAATGTCATTATGAAAGGTGAGAACAATAAAATGCATAACCCAGATATCCAAGTCATCACTTCTTCATACACCCAAGATCCTTAGAAATTGTGGCAGAGAAGCAGGAAGGGAACAAATAATCCCTGACCTGGATTAGCAATCTCTGAATCATGCTATTTCTTTCTTTCTTCATTGTCCTCAAACATTTGTATTTTCTGATTATGAAAGTAATATGTTATTTGCAGAAAAAATGTCAGAAACACACAAATAATGAAGAAAATAAAAATGCGTTACTACCACCTAGAGATTAAAGTATACTCCTCCAAAAACATTTTCATCTTGATGTTAAACTAAAGAATAATTGGCAGATGGTAGCACTGATTTTGCAAGCCTGCTCAGTTAATCTGGCTGCTGGGCAGCTTATGCCAGCTTCCTACCATTTATAGGGACTTTGGGAAGCCCACCAAGATATCCCAGATAGGGGAAGAAGGAGAGTGAAGAAGAGAGAGACAAGGGAGAAAGGGAGAAGGGAAGAGTTGTTTAAGCATAAACGTACTATTAAATTAAATGGAATAAGATGAAGCTGATACTATTTGGACCATCAGCCCTCAGCATGTGAGGAGAGGTCTTCCAGGAACCCTGAAATCACATTCTAGGGTAGTCTTTTATTTTTCCTGTTCAGTATTTTCTAAATTGTATCTAAGAACAAGAATGTTCCAGGTCCTTATGCTAAGGAAGTACATGGAGATTCTAGTACTGATGGATGGATAAAGGACAAGGTCTGTGTGTGTGCGTGATGATTTGTTTATTTTTAAGATAATACTAAAAATCTGTAACTTTCGTTAACTGTTTCCTACATGCTGTGCACTATGCTAAGAGCTTTATGTGCCTTATTTCATATGTCTTTTTTTCTTCCCATTTTATAGATGAGGAAACTGAGGAGAAGGAAAGGAAAGGTATAGAGCCAGTGGTTACAAAATGGCAGAACTTTTGGGTCCAAACCCAGGTTCATTAGCTGCCAGGGCCACTGCACTCAACCACACTTCCCCACTCGTTGCCACTCTCCCCTACAACCATGTGGACCCATCTATTTTAAGAATATCTTTCAAGGCATAAAATTTCCAAAAAATGTTCTCAACACTTATGAAGTGTTAACAAATTATATTATTGAAAAAGCGTACTCTATGGAAAGGCAAATGGAGACTCTGGAAGAGCCAGCTGGCATGGATAAACAGTCTCCTCATTAAGTAGAAGAGCTTTCAGCCTTTTGGTGGTGACGGGTGATGGTACATCTGCTCTATGAGTTCATTGTGTTTATTATGTCCTCTCTGCATCACATTTTAAGGAGACATAATATTTTTAACCTAAATTATGGCAATTTCTGGCCCACTGGCCTTTCAAACATAGCCATGTGATCCTAAAGACATTGATAACATATACTTTAAAAGGGTGCTATTTCGACTTACATTTTGTAAGAATTTTAACCTCTTCAAATGATTTGAGCTGTTAGTAGCAAAAAGCCATCCATTGCACCTCTAGGTATTTTACTGGGTTAAAAAATAAAAATTCTCCATTCTGTACTCACTGATGATGATTTCTGACTGAGATATTATGTCAATTTGATAAGAAAACAGCAAGGAGCTGTTGTTTAATGGGTATAGAGTGTCAATGTTTCAAGATGAAAATAGTTCCAGAGATTTGTGCACAACAATGTGAATATACTTAATACTACTGAGCTGTATACTTTAAAACAGTTAAGATGGTAAATTTTATATGCGTCTTTTACCACAATTAAAAATAAAACAAAATGAAATAAAATGAAAATGAAAGAGCCTTGGCCTCAGGTCAGATTGTTCTCTCTTGGCCTTCTCTTCTGCCGCACTCTGGGCCTTCTTTTTACTCCATAAACTCAGCTTGTGAGAGAAAGAGGAACAAGTTTCCATCATGATTATTAGTACTTTTAAGAAGCGTCAATGGCCCACCTGCTCATTATCGAGTTGCGGGATTTTTGTAGTTTCTATAAATACTGCAGAATTATTTGTCTTTGGAGCTGATGAATAAAAAAGGACCTCCTCTCACTCCAGTTTTACTTGGTGGGATTTTATCTACATTGCTTGAGGACTTCTCATAGTAGATGTCAGGCTTGATCACCACTCCCGCTGGGAATTATCTCCATTATCTTTTAGCATAGTTACTCAAGAGGGGAAGACTTCAAATCTAATGCTGACTGCTTGGCACATTCCAAAGAAAGAGACTTGAACAGATCCCATTTGCTTCATTAGGACCTGAGAGTCAGACCAGTTGTTTCTCAGTGGACACTCGGGCTGTTTCTCGCTAAGTGGCAGTTCTCTGGCTAAGCACACTCTGCACCTTCTGGTCAGAAGCCAGTTTTGGCAGGTCCGAGAAGGAGTCACTTGACAAACCAGTCTTCAGGTAGTTGCCCACTGAGGACATGAGGTAGTTTAGTCGCAAGAGCCCAGGGTACCCCTTTCTTGCAGAGATTAAGATTACTGTAGAATTCCAAGCATATCAGTGCTGCTCGGAAAATGTACACTATCCAACTTAATCAAAACCCAGCTTTATTACTGTTCCTCTTATTGGACAACGTTTATTTTGGCTTTAATTTAGGAAACAGTTGCCCACAATAGGATCCCCATTTTACTAGAGTCAAACTCAATTGCACTTTTGATCTTAGAGTTTGACCAGTTTCAGAGAGACAGAGTTGGAAATAAAGGATCAAGGAACACCAACAGCTTTCCCCAGACCAGACCGGAGCACATGTGCTTCAGCAGCAGCTTTGCTGACCCAGCTTCTTGGAGAATTTGGCTTGCCTCTGAGGGGTCCGTTTTCAGTGAGGTGAATGAAAAGTTGGCAGTCTGGCTCTCACTTACCGTAATTGACTCAGACAATTAAATTGCCTCCCAGTTACTGAAAATGTAAACCACATACATTGTATGTAGGTCACAGCATTCCGTGGTGCGTGTCCACTGTAGTGACTTAATGCCTGGCTATGGGCAGCTCTTCTGAGTGGAAGCAGCCCAGCCTGCTGGCTCAGCAGATGCGCGTGCCGCAGCAAGGGCAACACCAAAGGTCTGCAGCTTTGGAAGGCAGCCGAGAGTCGGCGCTCCAACACATGGATCTATTTAGACAAAACAATGTATCAGCTTATCATCATGCTGTAATTTTTGGACAGCTTTCTTTAGGTCTTAAAATGAAGTGTGTTTATTAGAGAGTCCCTTCCTTCACGCACAACCCATAAAAATCTCCATGTTTTCCCGAAACCAAAGTTGTACTCAGAGAGGTAAAATAAAACACTTTGCACCAACAGAATACCTAAAGAAGAAGTGACAAATGTGTCAGCCTCCACATGTGATGTCAGTTAGACTGTGGAGAAAGTGGACTTCATGACATTATCAGAACTGGGGAGAGGTTTGAATGGTGTATGTGTTTAACTTCACAGTATGAATGCCAGCACTGTCGATTGATTCATCTTAATATAGGTGGTAATGAGGAAAAAATGAGTTTTGTAATGAGTCTTACTTTCAGATCAATGACTGTTTTCACAGCACATAGAATATTTTGTCTCCTAAATGGACCACAAACAATAGACTGTTAAAAGTTTTACTTACAAAAATGTCCTTGATCTGTGTTTGGATTTTCCATGGCAAACCTTCAATCTTAAGGCTGTATGCTTCTCCAACTCCACATGCTTTTCGACATCTGGCTCCATCATCAAGTGTTGCTTGTTTAAAGAATGCAATTTTCCTCATCTAACAAAAGCAGAATTACCAAGATGTGTGTGTGTGTGTGTGTGTGTGTGTATGCATGTGTCCCAGGGATGTTTCCTGTAAAAGCATCCTAATTTCAATCTTCTCTCCATATTTAGCAAACCATGCTCCTAGAATTATATTAACCATTTAACGAATAAATACAGTGTTTTCCTGGCAGGCTTGCTCTTAGGTAACCCCATTTCTACTATGGGTACTTTGATTATGAGGTTATCTCTGGCAACACCAATCTTTTCCCAATGGTCTTGGGTTAAGAGAAAAGGTATGAACCTGTAAAACTGGCTATTTTTGTGCCACCAAGCTTTATTGCTTTCATGTTGAGTGCCTCAGCTTTGGAGCAGTATGCTCCTGCTAGCTCCACCTCTTCAGAGCTCTTGCAGCGCACGTTTCTTCTTGACCCTTCCTTCACTCAGAGCACACGGCCAAGTGCTCCGTGAAAAAGCCGCACACTGGACTGCTTCGAAGGACATGTCTGGACACAGTGATAGGAGAAAATGCAATACTAATATGAAAAAAATAGTCATTATTCCAAGTCCTATTTCATTAATTCATTTGAATTTTTAAATTTCTAATTAAAGTATGCATTGTATATAGGGATATTATGAGGTGTTTGAGGAGGTGATGGAGTGACATGGCTTATCATACATGTATGTCCCACAACTTAGGCCAACTGACAAATACACACATAGAACACATAAAATCTTAGAATACATGTCATTAAAATCAAGGTTCGTGTTTCAATGAAACTTTAACAAGATTCTATGTTATTCTTGTTATACAGAGTTCTTTGCCGTATACTTTGTTACAAAGAAGCTCTTATATAGCCAACATAAATAAGGCATAGAGATAAAATTATTATAGTCCTGAAAATTACTTTAAATTAGCTTTTGTAATGAAGAATTTTAAAAGATGCCCAGATGCCAAATAAATTTACCCTCCAAAAAATACCCCAAACACAGAACATACTATCTTATATATTACCGATAAACAAAACGAAGAAAAGTTCTTATTCACAATAGCAATAAAATTCAAATACCCAATCTTTTTTTTTTTTTAGGAAGATTAGCTCTGAGCTAACTGCTGCCAATCCTCCTCTTTTTGCTGAGGAAGCCTGGCCCTGAACTAACATCCGTGCCCATCTTCCTCTACTTTATATGTGGGACGCCTACCACAGCATGGTGTGCCAAGCAGTGCCATGTCCACACCCGGGATTCGAACCAGGAAACCCCGGGCTGCTGAGAAGAGGAACGTGCAAACTTAACCGCTGCGCCACAGGGCCGGCCCCCAAATACCCAATCTTACCCTTAATGAGAAACATGTTACCAAGTTAAAGAAAACTGCACCTTAGTAAAGCGTTTACAAGAAAATTTGAATAAGAAATAAAATGTTATTTGAAAGACGTCAATAATTTTCTGGAACTCGTAAGATGATCTAATACTAACAAAATCTCAATGAAAGATTTTAAGCAAAAATGACTAAACTATAAAGTTCATCTGGAATGAACACATTTGCTCCCATTCCTCAAGAACATGGCCAGAGGCTGGCACTATTGCTCCCTGTTGGGGATGTGAGGAGGGAGGGGCGTGGCTCCCCTCACACAGGGAAATGTTCCACCTGAGACAGCGGCAGGCTCCAAAGACAGATGTTCAGACAGAATTGGAAACAGTGTGAAAACGACACCAGGAAGGCAGGCAGAATGGTGGCAAAGTGGAGGGAAGGATGTATCAAGTCGCAAGTAGCATGCCAGATATCCCCAAATCCTAGGAGTTGAGAGAAAATGTAAGTGGGAAATAGTATACAGAGAAGCATCTGTGGAAACTGCTTAAAATAGATCTAGCTTCTTGTCACTTGGCTGACCAGGATATAGTATGTGAGTGGCCTGGCACGGATGTCTAAGAATAAGCAGGGGAGAGTGAGAAATGTGGGACTGAGAAGGAAGGGGGCGATTCCTTCTACCATTTGTGAAGACGTTAACAAAGCCGTATTAATTCAAGCAGCACGAAACAGTGGCAAGAGACAGAATCTAGTAATGAGAAATATGGAACAAAAGAAGCGCTGCAATTTAGCCTCACCCAAAGGTGCTGTTGAAAGAGCTGGTTAGCAATTTCCACCTCACATTTCATCACAAAATACGTTTCAAAGGACATAAAGAATTAACTATGTTTAAAAACAAAAGAAACATAAAAAGGAAAGGGAGGTTTAGTAAGTCAACACCTATTTATAGAGTGCCTATGATGTAGCTGGCGCTATTCCCAGTGCTGGGGATACAACAGCAAACAAAACAATAAAAGTCTCTGCCTTCTTCGTGGAGCTTATATTTTGGTGGGAAGAGACAAGCAATACAAGTAGACAAGTCAAATAAAAGCAGTGTCCAAGAGGGCAAGGGTGAAACAGCATGGTAGGCAGAAGGCACAGCAAGTACAAAGCCCTGTGATGAGAGCAGCCCTAGGACGTCTTTGCTGTGGCTGGCGTGAAGGAGCGAGGTGCAGGATGGCGGGACATGAGAACACAAGCTGGGAATGACTTGGTATCAGGGAAAACTATAGAACATTGCAGGCCACTGTGAGGACACAAGTCTTTATTCTGAGTGGAACAGGAAGTCCCTGAAAGGTTTTAAATAGAAGAGTGGGATGATCTGACTTACATTTTTAAAAGATCCCTCTGTCTACTGTAGTGAGAAGAGACCATACAGAAGCAGGAGTGGGAGATTTTTAGAGAAATCTAGGTGAACGATGGTGGTGAGAAGTGTTTGGACTGTGGATGCATTTTAAAGGAAGATCCAATAGGATTTGATGACAAACTCAATGACGATTTTGAGAAAAAGAGAAATCCCACGATGACTCCAAGTTTTTGGCCAGAGCAACTGGAAAGATGGAGATGTCATTTACTGAGACGGGAAATCTGTGGGAGGACTATTTGGGGACATGATCAGTAGTTCACTTTGGACACGTTAGTTTGAGATTCCAATCAGATATCCAATATTCAAGTGGGCTGTTGGATACAGTCTGCAGTTTGGGAAAGAGGTCTGGGTTCGAGGTATAAGTATTAGAGTTTTCAGAATATAGGTAGTATTTAAAGTCATGAGACGTGAGTAAGCAAAGTCGAGAAGAGAGACAAGGACTGAGCCTTGGAACAGAGATTGAAGAAACAAGGAGAGATCAACAAAGGAGACTGAAAAAAGAGCCACCCATGAAGTAGGAGGAAAATCAAGAGAGTGTATTGTCTGGGGAGCCAAGAGGAAAAATAAGCCAAAGAGGAGGGCTCTGCTGAGCCAAAAGCTCCTGATAGGTCAAGTGAGATGAGGACATAGAATTCTACTTTGCATTTTGAAAAGTGGAAGACGTGGTGACAGAGTGAAGGGATGTTTTGGTGGAATAATTGGAGCAAAACTTGGTTGAAGTGGGTTCAAGAGAGGAAAGATTAAGAGGAATTTAAGACAGTGCATATAGATAATTTTTTGAGGAGTTTTGCTATAAAAAGGAACAGAAAAGAAAAATATCTGGAGGGAGATATGGATTCAGGAGAGGAATTTTAGTTTCTTCGGTTATTTTCAAGACAAGAGAAATTACTTATCTGACAGTGAGAATTACAGAATGGAGAATTACTTAATTACATAACGGATGCAGGGGAAAGAAGAAAAACTACTGAAACAGTCACCTCAGTAGGTGAAAATGGATGGGTTTTAATGTAAAAATGGAGGGGACTGTCCTTTGTGAGGGGTAGGATAGTTCATCAACAGTAGCATGAGGGAGGGTGGACATGCAATATTTAATTAGTTTAATTTAATTATTTAATTAGTTAACTAACTAATATTTAATTACTTTTGGTAGATGGTTTCTAATTATGTCTACAAACAGTTCCTCCCAACCCTCTATTCATCATATGCAGTTTCTCACATTGAGAGATTGAATCTATTTTCCTTCTCTTGAATCTACCTGGCCTTGTGCCTTACTTTGGCCAATAGAATAAGGTGGGAATGAGGATCTGGGATTTCCAAGCCCAGGCCTTAAGAAACTGGTGTCTTCTGCTTCCTTCTTCTTAGAGTCCACCTGCCATCTTCTTTGGAAATACAGGCTACTGAATGCTTGGGGGACACTTCCAGAACCGTGGAGGGTGAGAGGCCATCTTGGAGATCCTCGGCCACCTCAGCTACCAACTAATTAATCCTAGCTGCTACACATGGTGCAGAAGAACCACCCAGTCAAGTCCTGCTCAAATTCCTGACTGGCCTGTTATGAGAGATGAGAAGTCATTTTTTGTTTTAAACCATTAAGTTTGGAGGGGCTTTGTTAGGTAGAAATAGTTAATTTAAATATCAGTGAAATTTAAAAAAAAAGATTTCACTTGAAAGTGGGAGAGAGAAGGTGTTCAAAGTTTGAAGGGAGGGGAAAAGATATGAAAAAGTCCAAGAGTAGGTGATTCAGGGGAGAAATTGCGTGATTGTTAAGAAGCACAAAGGTGAATTTAAAGGAAAAACAGTAAGTGTGACTGTTCATTTTTCTCCAGCCACACTCAGACGCACTGGTGTACACCTGGACCTGGGGACAGGAGGGTGCAGCTGGGGAGGGTTTGTGAGAGAGTAGTATGGTGAAGTGGATGGAAGGCCGGTGAAGTTGTGCAGGAGAGGTGTCACAGTGGATGACCGTGGGACTCCTGCTCACGGGCAAATAAATCTTACCTTTTCAGACTACCTCTCTGGTGATTTAAGAGAAACAAGTCAGTTTTTCAGTCCACTTAGAATTCTACTGGGACAGAATTTAATCTGTATTTCTTTGGCTCCCCTCGCAACTGTCCTCATGTTTCTCGTAAGGAAGCAAAAAATCTGAAAGTAAAACATTTATTTTCTGCTATTTGAGGAACACATCATGCAGTCATTTTATGAGTTATTATGGATTGTAAATTGTTAAGAGAGGAGCCCTGTATGTAATTTTTAAAAACTTTTAATAGAGCATAGCATAGTGCTATATAAGACAATAAAAAACTACTTAAATGAAAATGAATAAATATATCTTTTACTTCTATTCTGGTTTTGTAAATAAGTTTTTAATGGTAAGGAAAGATAATGAAACATGAACCACTCGAGTTGTGCTCTCAGGCTCATCCAGGTGCTTGGTTTACAGTAGACACTCAGTCTAGGTTTGTTGGCTGGATGAATGAATGAATGATCTTTCTGGCAAAGCTCACATTCTCATAAAGTGAAGAGAAAGTAACCCCTGCTAAAGACTTTTTTCCAACCATTTTTCATGTGCATTTGTAAAACTTCAAATTTAACAAAGCTTTCCTGACATAGATTAACAGTCTGGCATTTTAGCTTCTCTCCAAATTCCGTATTTTCTTGATATCAAGAAGCTGGGTAAAAGTTTCCCCTTCAAACTCACACTTCTTATTTTTACTGCACTTTATTTGCACTGTAGTAGTAAAAACATGGGTGCTTGGGTGAACCATTGACAATGTATGAGCTTCTGTAAGTCATACAACATCTTTCATAATGTTTTATGTTGTACAGTTGTAAAGCCTGGCCTATTTTGAAGTGTTAAGATGTGTTGACCTAAAGAGAACATTATTTTCTGGTGTGAATGGATGTAGAATTTTCCATTTTGTTCCAGAAAATGAGTAAAAGTCTGCTAATGTACCTCCAGGAAGATTACAGTTTCATGATCCAGACAAGAAGGCAATTAAGAGTCCAGAAATAAAAGTGTGTTATCTACAAAAAATAGACAATTGATGCCCCAGTTCTCATACTATGCTTCATCGTCCATTGATGCTTCTTTCTTCAGAGAACTGCCATGACCAAACTTTTCTGTTATTCTCCCAGAAGAGAGTACTACTTACACACAATATCATGATGAGGGGAGAAGTCATTGCACAGCTAACATATGAAATACGATTTCGTCCAGTGGCTCCAAAGCCTGGAGGAATCACTGTTAAAGCTGTTTTAAAATAAAGATTCCTGGACTCCCTCCCACCAAGATTGTGATTCAGGAGGATTTGGGGGAAATTCGGTGCATTGATTTATAACGACCTCCTTGGGTGATTCTTCTCTAGCCAATCCGGCACTGGTTCACTCACAGGTCTTTAAAAATCATGAATTCATTCAGCTGAAATATAGGCAGGTGCCTGCTTGTGTGACTCGATAAAGGGTGACACGGTAGTAAAGTATATTCCTTTCTCTGCACTAAAGCAAATAGATTTATGACTGGTGCTGTCACATAGACAGCAATTGAAACTTCTAGTCCAGCATTCACTTTACAAATAGGTGTGACCACCCTGCGCTGCCAGTGGATTTGTATTCATCTCATATGAGATGAACTTCTTAATGATTCAAGGGTTTTACTCAGAAATAATTCTAAATCAAATGTAGCTCAATTATATTTCCTTTTTCACTTGTCATTCTCTAAAGTACATCTTGCTTCGTCAAAACCCAACTAATCTATGTCACTAAATTAGAGGGAACTTCCCCAGAAGGAAGATATTTTAATCTCATAGTTGTAGGAAGAGCACATGGATATGTTGAAAGCCATATTCAATGCTATACTCTAATTTTTAATTTGGTAAAAAATATTATTTTTATAATATAAACTACAGAAAATAAAGCTCAACGAAATCTTGAATAGTGGAGATACACAGAAGAAAACACATTCCTCTGAGAATTACCCTACAGAATAACATATCAAAATCATCAGGGGTTGCAAAAACATTCGTGTCCTGTAGGTATCAAAAAGGACATAATTCAAAACATTGATTACGTGATATTATTGCTCAGTCTGTTAAATCTTAAGGCACCACGGACTTTAGAATCTTTCAACAACTGTTCTCTGTGACTCACTTCTTTCCTTCATACCATCATTTTCCAACTCCGACAGCCTCTCCTTTTTTGCTACTAGGCGCTCAGCTCCGCCCACAGTCCAAACCCTCAAGATGATTGACATGAAGATACTGCTGCCCAGGACTTGGCACTTGACTTCTGCACACTGACGTTTAAATTAATGAGATAATTGTGCAGTTCTCCATTTCACAGTCCCAGAATAGTCACAGATTGTGTCTTGAAGCCAGTTACCCTAAGGCTTATAAAATTTGTAGTAAAAATGACATAAAGATCAAGTGAGTTATGTACAATGTCAAACACATATTACATTTGGCATTTGGAAAATGTTAATTCACTGTAAAATAACTGAATTTTACTTGCCAAGCATTTTCACTACCATGATCAGTTGTTAGAAAACTTCTCAAAGCTGGTCAGGGAAATTTGATGTTAAAAAGGAAACACACGCATGCACAAACGTGTTTCATATGTGTTTGAGTTTCAACTACCAAAATGTGCCTCATCCTTTTCCTGTCCATTTCAGTATCAAAGACAGAAGATTCGGAATTTAGGTGAGATAAACGTATGTGATACTCCTAAGTCTAAATGTACTGTTTTGTAGATTGGCTAATTCACTATTTTTCTAGCAGCAAAGGGAGATAGTGAGTGGTAAAGCGACTTCTGCAATTTAAAAAGCAACTAAGCAGCACATCCAGTGATGGAAGAAAGACAACCTTTCATTCAGCAAACATGTGGGATCTAAAGAGTGCTGGTACAGAAGTGAGAGGGACAGGCCCTCTGTCCTCCAGACACAGAGGGGAGGGGGACAGGCCCTCTGTCCTCCAGGCACAGAGGGGAGGGGAACCGGCCAACTGTCCTCCAGACACAGAGGGGAGGGGGACCAGGCACAGAGGGGAGGGGGACAGGCCAACTGTCCTCCAGACACAGAGGGGAGGGGGACCGGCCCTGTGTCCTCCAGGCACAGAGGGGAGGGGGACAGGCCAACTGTCCTCCAGACACAGAGGGGAGGGGGACCGGCCCTGTGTCCTCCAGGCACAGAGGGGAGCAGGACAGCCCCTCTGTCCTCCAGGCACAGAGGGAAGGGGACAGCCCCTCTGTCCTCCAGGCACAGAGGGGAGGGGGACAGGCCCTGTGTCCTCCAGGCACAGAGGGAAGGGGACAGGCCCTGTGTCCTCCAGGCACAGAGGGGAGGGGACAGCCCCTCTGTCCTCCAGGCACAGAGGGGAGGGGGACAGGCCCTGTGTCCTCCAGGCACAGAGGGAAGGGGACAGCCCCTCTGTCCTCCAGGCACAGAGGGGAGGGGGACAGGCCCTGTGTCCTCCAGGCACAGAGGGAAGGGGACAGGCCCTGTGTCCTCCAGGCACAGAGGGGAGAGGGACAGCCCCTCTGTCCTCCAGGCACAGAGGGGAGGGGGACAGGCCCTGTGTCCTCCAGGCACAGAGGGAAGGGGACAGGCCCTGTGTCCTCCAGGCACAGAGGGAAGGGGACAGGCCCTGTGTCCTCCAGGCACAGAGGGGAGGGGGACAGGCCCTGTGTCCTCCAGGCACAGAGGGAAGGGGACAGGCCCTGTGTCCTCCAGGCACAGAGGGGAGGGGGACAGGCCCTGTGTCCTCCAGGCACAGAGGGGAGGGGACAGGCCCTCTGTCGTCCAGGCACAGAGGGGAGGGGAAAGGCCCTGTGTCCTCCAGGCACAGAGCTGAGGGGAACTGGCCCTCTGTTCTCCAGGCACAGTTGGGAGGGGGTCTCCGGGCACAGAGGTGAGAGGCACTCACTGTCTGTCCTCCAGTTGTTTGTTTTTCACTTAAGGGAGTTGATTGACTGACAGGTCACTACTGTAGAGAACATAGAACAAAGGGAAACCTTAGGGTCCAGTACCATGGGCAGCGTAGGAATGGCTTCCGGGAGGAGTTTCCAACTAATGTGGCCTGGACACTGAGTGCAGGAAAGGAGCAGATGACGCCTCAGGCTTAGGGAGGGTTCCGCTGGGCTCAGAGGTGAACACCTGCGTGCGTTCAGGGCGCTGCAGATGTCTTCCCACACTGGTGCATACTGTGGGGGAGCAGTGAGCAGGGAGACGTGAGACTGGGCTGGTGAGGGGCCTCGAAACTTCTCAAATTTCTAAATTTGGACAGTTTTCTGAAGGCAGTTGAAAAGTAATTGTAGGGGTTTTGGCACTGTCTAATTCTCGTTTTAGGAGCAATTATCAGACCATAGTCTGAATATTGGATAGGAGAAAGAGAGAGAAACGAGGACAGGACAACACTTCCTCTATCACAGTACAAAGGGTCTTTGTGAGAATTTTAAAAAGTCACCTCTTCCTGTTGCAATATTGTCATAACACACAGAGTTTATCAGATCAAGACTCTCTTTACTGCCATTTGCCAGAAAATTATTGACAATTAGAAATGTGTGTGATATGCTAGGACACCCTTGTACGGTGCACAGCCTGCCTAACTGGCCCTGACCACCCATTGCTTCTAGGAAACCCAGACAGGAGCTATGACTACATTTTTATAGCATTTGAAAATGTATAAGCCACTTTCATAAAAATTATTTTATTTGCTCTTTCTGGTAAGCCTGTGAGGTGATTAGAAAAGGTTGCATTTTTACCCTCATAGTTAGACAGTATGTTGAAAATTGGATTGATGGAAGCTTGGGTCATTATTTTCAATTTTCTTTCTCTCTCAAATCTTCATTAGGGAAAAAAAGAAAATTCTTCAAAGTTCTGTTCCCTTTCTATGACCAAGTCCTGGTACATTCTTTTTCTAATTATCCCCAAAGGAAAGAATACAGAATGATGGAATTGAAATCCTTGTGGTTGCTCAGAAAACACACACAAGTAAGGCAGTGTGAGTTATGACTGTGTGGGCGGGGACTGATTAGGAGGGTATCACTGCCTTTGCTCAAGTCTGGAAGCCTGATTATGCCTAACACATCATTTCTAAGCCCATTCTGAATAGTGACCATACATAGTGTGAAAAAATTCCTCCAAATACTCAATCAGGGTCGTCATTGTTTCCAGGTGAAAGACTTGTGAATACATTCAGGGAACAAGGATCAAAACAGAAAGATAAGGGCAACATGTGCACTGATTTTGTGCATTTGGTGGTTTCTTTGTTCATCTCCTCCACTAAAATGGGAGATTCTCACAAAAAGAGCTATTTAAATTTTTAAAATATTTTACCTAGGAATAAACAGTAAACTTCAACTATTTTCCAAAAAAAAAAAAAAACTACTCAGTAACATTCTTGCTATCTCAAAGAAAAATAAGCGTAGGTAGTAATGGACTAAATAGCAGACTTCTCTGAGTTCTGGTCATTGAAGAGCATACAGCTGTGAACTTTACACCATGATTTAAAACAGACTGAAAGATGTTATAACTTTCCATAGATAGTCATTTAATTGTTTCCAAGGAAATACCATTCTTCTTAGATTTCAAATGCTTTAAATTTTGCAATACACCATAGTTTTGCAATAAAATGTTTAGAGAAAAGTAATTTCAAATTTTTTTGCGACTGGGAAAGAAAGGACAGGACATTTTTTAGAGCTGAGCTGTAATGGTTAGACTTCTTTTGATTACAAGTGAATGAAAATCCAAACCAAATTGGTTTAACCAAAATAGAATTTATTGCCTCACATAACCCCCAAGTTCAGGAATAAATCTAGCTTTGGTCAGAGCTTGACCAGACTCAAATGATATCATCAAGACATGGCTTTTCTCTGTAATTCTTGGCTCTGCCTTCTATTTATTGTAGAAAATTACTGCTCACATCACAGATAAGGTTGACCGTGGTTGTAAGTCGGCTGCCACACCTCCTGTACTTCACACTTCCAGGTTTCCACCATGCAGGGAAGAGAGTCTGCTTCTCTGAGAACTGAAATAAAAGACCCAGAATGAAGTCTCAGCAAGTCTCAGATTGGCCACCATGGATCATACACTATCCTCGGACAATCACTGGGGCCAGAGGCAGGCAGGCACACTCCCTTCTTCCTCCAGATCTGGGCTTAGATCAGATACCCGATTTTCAGGGCTAGGGGAGAGTAGTTTTACCTAAAGCACGTGATCTAACAATGGCGGAGGGGTGGTTCTCCCAGAGCAAAATGGAGGTGCTATTATTGCTTTTGATTTATGCTCTCCTGGGTAAACTTTAAGCTATATCATGGCAAGGACCTCACCGCATTTTCTCACCATTTTATGAATAGCACATAGCACAGTGTCTGGTATAGTAGGAATTTCTAAGTATTTACTGATTGTTTGAAGATGATAATGCCACACTCTCCTTTCCTCTCAGAATAATAAAGATGGGCTATGGTGAGGATTCCGTTAGTCTGTAGCATTTCACATTCTTTTTTTCCTGCTTTACTTCCAAATCCCCTGTCCCCCGTACATAGTTGTATATCTTAGTTGCAGGTCCTTCTAGTTGTGGGATGTGGGACGCTGCCTCAACGTGGCCTGACAAGCGGTGCCATGTCCGCGCCCAGGATCCGAACCCTGGGCCGCCGCAGCGGAGCGCGCGAACTTAACCACTCGGCCACGGAGCCGGTCTCATTCTTGAAGTCCCGTCCCTCCTCTGATTCCTCCTCCTTGGTTGTGACGGTTCTATCACATCCAGGGTTTGCTCTTGACAGCTGTGTGTCCCCCCAGCACCCCACTGGTATTCCCAGCTTGCCATTCTCATTGCCTCTGGGACAGTCTTGATCTTTATTATCTCTATCTTGTATCTGTATCTTGATCTTTGTCACCTGTAAAAGGTAGTAGCATCCTAATTAGCTTTGTTTTTTTAAGATTGGCACCTGAGCTAACAACTGCTGCCAATCTTTTT
Source organism: Equus przewalskii (assembly GCF_037783145.1). Lineage (NCBI taxonomy): Eukaryota > Metazoa > Chordata > Mammalia > Perissodactyla > Equidae > Equus > Equus przewalskii. The sequence goes on along the minus strand of NC_091839.1, from coordinate 29,008,958 downwards.
CTTCCTCTTCCTCCTCTTCTTCTTCTTCTCCCCAAAGCTCCCCCAGTACATATTTGTATATTCTAGTTGTGAGTGCCTCTGGTTCTGTTATGCGGGACACCGTCTCAGCGTCGCCTGAGGAGAGGCGCTAGGTCTGCACCCAGGATGCCAACCGGGGAAACCCTGGGCCCCTGAAGCCAAGCACATGAACTTAACCACTCAGCCACAGAACTGGCCGTAATTAGCTTTTCTATCTCTAGTCCCTGTCTTCTCTTCATCTATGTTGTTTTAAGAAAATTTTGCTTAAAGAGCAGTTTGAATATTGTTGTTTGCCTGCGGTCGCTTCCTGTTGCCCCTAGTGAAGCCCAAACCCCTTAGTCTTTGAGTAGGGCTCCCTGACTTAACCATTTATTTTCTTTTCCAATCTGTTCTCAAACACATGGAAGTGACTTAACAGGAAAGTTATGTCTAATTCATTGTCTTATTTTATTTTATTTGGTTACTTCCCTTTCTAGATACTATATTGATGGTTTTTTACGTAATAAACTATCAGTAACTGAAAGTTAATGAATAAATAAAATCAAAGACATAGACACAGTGAATATCCAATGTTATTTCTGGAATTCCATCTTTTTGGATAATAAATGGCAAAGATATAGCCAGTGAGTAGAAAGTCCTTTTTCTGTAATTCATTACAGCTTGTTCTAGAGAAAATCCACATTGTACTTCTTGGTAGCTTTCAGAGAAAGTTCTCTAAAATTGGCTTAAAAATGCATAACAGTTGTACGAAGGGAAAAGAGAGCATTTCCATCTTGGTTTCAAAGGTGCTTTTCTTCTTAGCTTCTTATCACACATGTAGCACAGATTGTCATACAATAGCTTCAAAAAAATAATTCTTCGGCAATTCACACTAAAAAAATGTCAATAAATACAAAATGCTTAACCTGGATAATGACGATAGGAATTCAAAGTAAGATAACAACAAATTAGTATTTTTCATTTATCAGATTAGCTAAGATTATGTTTGTTACCAGCTGGTTTGGCAAAGAGGTGGAGAAGTAAGCATTCTCCTAAGCCTGTGGTGGAATGCAATCTAGTGGTGTGTCTAAATTTAAAAATGCATGTTCTTTTGAATCATCTATTTCAATTCTAGTAATTTATTCTACATATATTCTGACATAATTGCACAAAAATATATGGACAGAGGTATTCATTTCGTCTTGGATTATTATTTTAAAAAATACTGGAAGCAACCCTAATGCCTATCAGTTGGGAACTGGAAATTAAGTATAGTTAAGCCACACAGTAGAGTAGAATATTTAGAGTCAAAGTTAAAAGAATGACATAGGTGTATGTGTGTAAAGGTAATAATCTGGGTAATTGTGGAAAAATCTCCAAAAAGAACTTAAGTGAAATATATACAAAATAGTTCACAAAATATAATCCAGTTTGTTACAAATGAACAAAAATTTAGTAACTATCCTAGAGAATGAGAAATGGGAATGGAGTCAGTAGGTGGCGAGAAAGACTTTTGCATTCCTTTATTTGAATTTCCACCATACACAATCATTGCTTCTATAACAGAAACCTGGATTGTTAAAAAAAGAAAAACACATACACAGAAACGTAAAAGTAAAATTGAGTTGCTCATTGTTGTACACAGTTCATATTTTCACATTCATTTATACATCAATTTGTTTAATAGCCAGCTATCGAGTGTTACTATGGTCCAAACACCATGCAAGATTCTTGTTTCCGTTCTCAAAAAGTGTACACATTCTTGGTATTCAAAAACCCTTTTGCACATAGGCTCCTGCCCACAAATACAAGGTATTTTGTTTTCAGAATCATATTAAAATACTATCTTAATTGATCCCATGTTCATGTAGCTACCTGTTGGGATATTTCTACTCACGTGTACAAAAAGCATGTTAATTCAATTGGCCATTTTCAGCTTTGTGCCCCAGGCTTGTGACTTCCCTTTGGTTTGGATGAAGGGCACTTTGTTTTTCCTAAAACATAAAATAATTGAAAACAGACTTCTGAACATAGGTTAGCTCCATAAACAATACCAGCAGCCTGACAGAGTAGAGCAGTGCTGCCCTCTGACTGACGACACTGTTGTCGATTGTGCTCTGCCTGATGGATTCAGGGAGCAATTTCCCACCGTGCTCAGATAAGTCTGTATGGGACGTAGCTTTGAGAGTCCCACTCCACTCTTTCTGGTAGTGTAAACTCCACTGTGCCATTGTGAAGCTTCATCACACATTTCATCATCCATCAAGAGAACCCTAGATAGTGTTGACATGTGTGGTCCAACATAAATTTTATTAGGTTAGATTTCCCAGGACTTTAAAAAAATAATTAATTCTTTTCTTTAACAGATATGTCCTCAAGATGACTTTTATATTATATTATATTACAGAAGCTAACTTAGTCAAGCAAGAAATTGATTCTCCTTACACAGTGTTTTTGCTAGAATGGAGGAGCCAGTGGCACTGAGCCCATAGTTTAATAATGGTTCTTGTAAACATTGTAGGATGTTGTAAGCACTGTGGCCTTTAACAAAACCACATTAAGACAAAGGAGGCTTAAATAATAACAAAGGTTTAATGTTTATACTTTTTATATTAATATCACTAAGTAACCAGAAAGCATCAGAGATTTACCTAATGCCAAAGGCTCACCCAAATGGTAACTTCCCATAAGTTTCCCCATTTCCTGACTTTAAGTGTCTCTATGGCTCATAACATTTCCTTCACAAGCACAGGGGCAGACTAGTGTGGATGGCTAATACACGTTTCCAAGTTTTAAGGACCAGCCATGCATGTCAGCAATACATGATCTAATGAAAAACAGTCCAATTTATGCAAACTCTGTGTATGTTGTAGAATTTTGAGTTGTTCATCTTCTTCAGATGCTTGATTCACAGATATTGAAGACTATTACTCATTTCTATTACCTTTTGCCATCTTGTAGCTAAGAATGCAAGTGTTTTATACCTATACTGGATATGAGCTGATCCTGGAATGGTGTATATTAAAGTTTCCTATGAGGGTAGCATTTCAAATAGTCCTGTTTCCCCCATAAATACATTTCTATTTTTGTTACATCATGTGTACTAATGTTGTACTCAGAAAATATTGCTTAACCAAAAAAAAGTTATTGAAAATCTTAGTTTCTTTTATTTTGCAGAAAAATCTGTTGATCAGAGAGCCTCTTAAAATTGACTGAAACCTGCAGAAACGACAGGTACTCTAAGGCATAGCTCTACTTCTATGCCTTTGAGCAGTAAAGATTTCTTTTATGTCTACTTACTTTTGTGTAAAAAGTAGCTGAAGTATCTGTTTCTAACAACTGATTCCCCCTCAGATCTTAAAGATCTAAGTCACTAGGTCCAAACTTCCAGTGAACCAATATTTTGTATATGAAGTGTCTTCTTTGTTTGAATTGGGTCTTCATCAGTCAGTGAAAGATTAGGCAGTTCTAAATATATCATCATATTCCCCTTGAACTACTAGAATTTCCATTTGAGGAAAACAAAACATATGCTTGAAATACATTTAAATGCAACTTCCACAGTGATGTGAAGGAAATAATTTGAAACAAAGTTGTATTCATTCCTTTATAGGTAGTTTGCTTCTTTAGTTGTGAAGCATGTTATTTGAAATAAAAATATCCAAAAATATGAAGGAATAATATTACTGACGCCAACTATTACAGGATATATAAATACTTGAGTAAATCCTCAGCTTTTCAGAATAGACAGAGCGTTGATTCTGGCGTTGAATGTAAACCACCTACATATCATTTTTCATGAGCTACCAGAAGACGAAGCCAAAGGGCGAAGATGTAAACCAAAATTCCCTGGTGAGAAGACGGAAAAAAGAGAAGAAACCAAAAATAATGGAAATCTTGTCTGCATATTTAATAATTCTAGACTACGCCAACCAAGAAATGAGAATTGTAAATACTCGGTCATATTCGCTTCTTGAATTTCATTTATTGTCTATTTTGAAAAACACTAGGCACCCTGGCCTACATTTTATCCATGTGATTGACAGTGAGGATTTGCCTAAGGCCAGCTCTAGTGAAATAAAGTTTTTTATCTGAAGACTTTGTTTCTCTTAACTGTGTCACTAGAGAGAAAAGGAAAAGGATTAATAACAAATTTCACTACTTTGTTCTTGAATATGTATCTCTTTTAACTCCAAGGACATATTTTAATCAGAATACAGTGTTGTTACTATATTAGTACAAATGACAAACTTGAATCTTTTAAATAAAACAATAAGAAGACTTTTTACATTTTTATCTTAAGATGTTGTATTCGATTGACTCCCATGAACTAACTACTTGTTTTTAAGGAATATTAATCTTATTCTTTGTAGAACATTTTATAAGTACTTCAATCTGACCAAGTGTGCAGGTAGCACAATTTCTGTCGTCAAATGTAGATTTATAGACACCCTCTTTGCAAGGAGTTTGCTTCAATTTCTAGAAGACTGTTTTGTTTCATAAGGGTTTAATATTCAGAAAATTATGGCAAAACTATGAATAGAAATAGTATGCAGTAATTAGAAAGTATAATTAAAACAATGTCTAATATTATGAAATAATATTTTTTTAAGAAATGATGCTTTGTCAAATAAGAGGAAGAATAAATCATTTTAAATGTAGTATGAACTTAATTAATTAATAAGAAAAATAAAGATAAGAAAGAAATATTTCCAAATATGAATATTGATTGCTATGCACATGGAACTATGACAAATTCCTTTCCTCTGTTTATCCATGATTCTCAAACGTTCTCTTCTTCTCTACTATTATTTTTTGTCTATGGCCCAACTATCCAACCTGTTCACTAGTTAGAAGTATGCCCTAGACTCCCTCTCTCCTTTAATCATGTCAAATCCAATCACTTTACCCCAGGAATTTTACTTTCTAAATGATTCTCATACCTTGTTCCTTCCATCTCCATCCTTGCTATCACTGTCCCTAGTCAGACCCTGGCCATCTGTTTTCTGGACTGTGCAACGGCTTCCTTCCTTGTCTCCATACCTTAGTCTTGCCCCTCTAGAGCCATCCTCTACAATATAGTCTAAGAAATCTATTTCGTGTAAACATATTACCACTAATTCTCATGAAGTGATGTCCTGTTACCTATAGAATCGTATTCCTCAGAGTTTGTTTGCTGCAGAAAATAATGCCTGTGACCTAGCCCTGACTTCTTCTTCGGCCTCATCTTCTTGCTCTCCCCATATTTTACTGTATACTGTAGAATGTATACATTATGCAATTTTATACTCTATGTGTCTGCTCAGGCTACTTCTCCTGCCTAATATGCCCTGAATACAGTTTACTCCTGCTATAACATACAACTAGGGGGTCTTCTCATTCCAGGAGGCTTCTTTTTTTGGCACAAAGTTGACTAAGTATCTCTCCCATAACCCCTGGTGCTTCTCAGTTAGCCTGTAGTATATAATACTGAATTAATTTACTTAAAAATTTGTTCCTTCAACTAGACTATAAGCCTTTGAAAAGCAGAGGCTGTCAATAATTCATAATTCATTCATCCCAGTGCTTAGCACGAGCCTGGAAAATAGCAGACACTCAATAAATATCTGAGGAATCAAATGGAACTTATGGTTACATAAAATTAAGTTTAGATTCAGCGTCTTGCTCTGGAAAAGAAGTGTTCAAGTATATTAAGAACAAGTCAAATAGACGCTGAATACTGCAATTGGGCAGTATTGTCACTTATTTGGGACACTTTCTAAAATCTTAAGAAACTAGTTAATCTTTTGATGATTCTGCCTCTTATTCCATCCTAAACAAATTACATATTGAAGTTTCTTAGAGATGTGGGGGCAAAGGAAGTGTGTTCTCCTTTAAAGCAGCAGAATATAAAAGTAAGTAACAATAATGTTTCACAAATTAAGTGAGTACAAGGTCAAACATTGTCTCAGTTCTATGTAGTTTCTGTGGCTTGGAAACTTCTTTTAGAGGCATCGTGTTTTTCCTAACACTTACCTAAGAGGACATACCTAAGGTTTGGAAATCAGCAGAAAACATCTATTCCTGAGGCATTTCCAGTACTTTGTGGTTCTGGTCAAGATGGTCAAAAGCACTGCACTGTGTAGCCTCTTGGTCTGGTCCCAGGCGTAGCAAAAGAAGATCCCAAAGATCCAGGTTCAGATTCTGATTAACCACAGGCTCTGGGAAAAGCACATAAGTGCTTGGGTTTCCATTTCCATTGCCACCATGTGTCAGCATCACTTCTGCTCAATAGAGAAGGATCTGCTGTCTCATAGAGTGTGGCCGCTCTGCTGCTTCCGCGACTACTCCAGGCTCAGAAACTACCTGGCAGGAACATAGATGACAACGAAAGGGGTGAAGGGGCACATGTGTACACTGACTATGGCAACTAGACTTTCGGTGGTGAACACATTGCAATCTATACAGAAGTCCAAATATGGTGCATACCTGAAATTTGTCCAATGTTATAAACCAATAGGGCCTCAATAAAAGAAAGCTTTACCTTTCAGCATGCTATTGTTGGTTTCTAAGGTACTTGTCAGAAATTAGACCTATCATTTCAGTTTTTTCAAGAATGAGTGATACTTGAGGCAGAAGTTCCACTTAAATTTTACCTAGCCCCTGCTGTCTGTGCTGTAAAGATTGTCAAGACCTGCAACGTTTCTTCTTTCTTCTTTTGAGGAACAATCTTAAAGCTTATGTTTTTTTCTTCATAAGCCAAACATGGGACGGCCTGTTGCTTGCACATATTATTCAAATATAAAATTGCATTCATTATTAACACTGGAGAAGTGTGTTTGAAATGTAGTGAAAGCGCTTGCATATTCTTCAAAGAATTAGATTAAACATAAGAACTTTCTCTTGGCCTCAAACTGTATTACTTCATGACCAAACATTATTTGTTAAAAATAAGAATCTAATAAAAATGGTTTAAATGCCTTTAACTTGCTGCAATATTATCTGGGGTTAAGAGAATCAAATGAAATTCTTATTATGCTTTAATGTAAGCATTTGAATGGCATGTGAAATTATGATATGAGGAAAATATTGCCAATGATTATAGTATAACTAGACAACTAAAGAAGTGCTTGCCAGAGTTAGCTATACTGATCAAACTTTCCCATTTGGAGAATATATCTGCTATCCATGAATTCCTGATTGGAGAAATTCTTAAAAATTTTAGAGGGGAAGAAGAATTATAAAATAAAGCTGGTAGCCAAATTTATTTAAAGTTATACAGCTTAACCCCTGATGATTTTAGAAAATTAAGAAACCAAAATGTCACATTAAACTATAATATAGAATCAGCCTATTCAAAATAGTGGCCTGGACAAGAAAAAGAAATAAAATGGATCCATACTGGAAATGAAGAAGTGAAACTGTCACTCTTTGCAGACGACATGATTTTATATATAGAAAACCCTAAAGAATCCACTAAAAAACTTTTAGAAACAATAAATGAATACAGTCAAGTGGCAGGATACAAAATCAACGTACAAAAATCAGTTGCGTTTCTATACACTAACAACGAAGTAGCAGAAAGAGAACTTAAGAATACAATCCCATTTACAATTGCAACAAAAAGAATAAAATACCTAGGAATCAACTTAACCAAAGGGGTGAAAGATCTGTACACTGAAAACTATAAAACATTGTTGAAAGAAATCGAAGAAGATACCAAGAGATGGAAAGATATTCCGTGCTCTTGTATTGGAAGAATTAACATCATTAAAATGTCCATACTTGCTAAAGCAATCTATATATTCAACACAATCCCTATCAAAGTTCTAACAACATTTTTCACAGAAATAGAACAAAGAATCCTAAAATTTATGTGGAACAGCAAAAGACCTCAAATAGCCAAAGGATTCCGGAGAAAAAAGAACAAAGCTGGAGGTATCACACTCCCTGATTTCAAAATATACTACAAAGCCATTGTAACCAAAACAGCATGATACTGGAATAAAAACAGACACACAGAGCAATGGAACAGAATGGAGAGCCCAGAAATAAACCCACACATTTATGGACAGCTAATATTTTACAAGGGAGTCAAGAGTATACAATGGAGAAAGGGGTCTCTTCAATAAATGGAGTTGGGAAAACTGGACAGCCACATGCAAAAGAATCAAGGTAGACCGTTATCTTACACCATGCACAAAAATCAACTCAAAATGGATTAAAGACTTGAATGTAAGACCCGAAACCATGAAACTTCTAAAAGAAAACATAGGCAGTACACTCTTTGATATCGGTCTTAGCAGCATATTTTCAAGTCCCATGTCTGACCAGGAAAGGGAAACAAAAGAAAAAATGAACAAATGGGACTACATCAAACTAAAAAACTTCTGCACAGCAAAGGAAACCATCAACAAAATGAAGAGACAACCTAACAATTGGGAGAAGATATTTACAAGCCATATATCAGATAAAGGGTTAATATCCAAAATATACAAAGAACTCATACATCTCAACAACAAAAAAACCAACAACCCAATTAAAAAATGGGAAAAAGATCTGAACAGAGATTTCTCCAAAGAAGATATATGGATGACCAACAGGCATATGAAAAGATGCTCAACATCATCAGCTATCCTATATCCCTATAAATCAGAGAAATGAAAATCAAAACTACAATGAAGTATCACCTCACTTTGGTCAGAATGGCTATAATTAACAAGACAGGAAACAACAAATGTTGGAGAGGATGTGGAGAGAAGGGAACCCTTGTTCACTGCTGGTGGCAGTGCAAACTGGTGCAGCCACTATGGAAAGCAGGATGGAACATCCTCAGAAAATTAAGGATAGATCTACCATATGATCCAGCTATTCCACTGCTGGGTATTTATCCAAAGAACTTGAAAACACAAAGGCGTAAAGATACTTGCACCCCTATGTTCATTGCAGCATTGTACACAATAGCCAAGACTTGGAAGCAACCTAGTGCCCATCAAGGGACGAATGGACAATAAGATGTGGTATATATACACAATGGAGTACTACTCAGCCATAAGAAATGATGAAATCCGGTCATTCATGACAACATGGATGGACCTTGAGGGTATTATGCTGAGTGAAATAAGTCAGAGGGAGAAAGTCAAATACCATATGATCTCACTCATAAGTAGAAGATAAAAACAACGACAAGCAAACACATAGCAACGGAGATTGGATTGGTGTTTACCATAGGGGAAGGGGGGGAGGGAGGAGGGCAAAAGGAGTGATTAGGCTCACATGTGAGGGGATGGACTATAATTAGTTTTTGGGTGGTGAACGTGATGTAATGTACACAGAATTCGAAGTATATTACAATGTACATCTGAAAGCTATATATTGTATAACCCAATGTTACTGCAATTAAAATATAAATTAAAATAAAAAAATAAATATAAATTAAAAAGATTAAAAAAATAGCAGCCTGGAAAATCTACTTAGAGGAATGCAGTTTCTGTCCTTAAAATCGAAACACCCTAAGCATAGACTCATGAATTGTGTCATGTTATGACGCTTAAACAACTTAGGTTGGAGTCACAGGGGTGGCACGCCTCCTGGCTTGCTGGAGGTCTGTCATCTCCCCTCCCTGTTTGAATAACGAGGTAGGGAATTTTTGTATGGTGAGGCTGTCATCCACTGGAGGAAAGATTCAGGAACTAGAAGGATAGACGAGGGGACGGCATATTATAAGGCCTGCGTTATACAGTGAAAAGATGGGTGGGAGAAATCAGAAAAAAAAAAGTATACCACACACAAAAAAAAGATAATATGGCACCTTCGATCAAGGATTGGCACACTTTTCTGTAAGGGGTCACATAGTAAATCTTTTTGGCTTCATGGGCCGTTACAGTCTCTGTGGTAACAGCTCAACTCTGCTATTGTAGCAAGAAAGCAGACATAGACAATATGTAAATGAATAAACATGACTGTATTCTAATATAACTATTTATGGAGACAAATTTGATTTTCATATAATTTTCGGATCTCATGAAATATTCTTCTTTTGACTTGCTTTTAACTATTTTGTGACGTAAAACCATTCTTAGCTTGTGGACCACGCAAAAACAGGCAGCAGGGCAGATCTGGACCTGCAGGCCACCATGGCCAAGCCCTGCCTTCGACAGATGGATGGCTTTCAGTCTGGATGGAAAAAGAAGGCTAGGAACCAGAGTTGTTGCCTGGGGAGCCTCCACAGGCTGTGTCTCCATGCCTGTGGTGAAGACAGACAGACCAGGTCACACCCAGTTCTGTCTGAGCAGCCCCCAAGGACACTGCGGGTACAGGATAGTGGCAGGCAGTGAAAAAATGGCTCTTTGAAACTATAAAGACTGTTTGGTTTTTAGGTCTTCATAGTGAACGTCTGTCTTCTATGAGAGCCTGGAAACTCAGGGAAAGCAAGGGCTCTGTCAGTCATACTCACTGCTCTAGGCCGGCGCTTATCGCCAAGTCTGGCACATGTTAGATGAACTGAATTGCATAGACCAGAGAGCTCAAAGGGACCCCAGGAGACATGCAGTCAATCTATTCCAAATGAATCAACTCAGGTGCTTTACAATAACAATTCTGACGTGGAAAGAAAAAATAAGTAACACAAAATAAGAGCTATAGTAGAAACTCTTACTTGTTTATTTAGCCAGCTAAACAGTCACATAATAACTTTGGGTGAACTCGACAGCTAACTAAGAGGTCAAAAGTACGTTACTGAAATGCAACTCTATGTATTTTTAACAGAACTTCATAAAGTTGCTGGGTCTACATCAAGTTTTCTGTAAACCTTAGCTGGTATATAAGAACCCCCCCGAGAACAAGGCCTAATGAGGCGTGCCTGCTTCAGCTTGAGGACAGAAGCCCAGCTCGTTCTCCGCCACTGAGTCAAATAGGAGCAGATGGTAATTGGGACCAGATGAAATTTCAAAGGGAAGAGAGGCAGGACATTCCACAGCACACACTGAACATTTTTCCACCAAGACTAATGCCAATTATAAAGACACTGCATTCACTAAACTTACACAGGGCAGCAAATTGCCTCGAAAGTGAAGCAAGTCATTTTTACAGATTGACATCATTCAGTATTTTGGGAAAATTAACAGCAATCAGCGACTCCATAGGTAATTTTTGGCCATGTTTTTACATGCTCCACTCTACAGGGACCACTCCTTTACACAAAAGAGTAGTCTTTCTGTATTTTGCTTTTCTCTACTCATACTAATCCTTTAGTTTCAGGAAAAATTACTTAAGCCAGCAAAATAAAATTTCTGAAAAGTGTAAACAGTGAAGTTCACTTAAAATGTTCTGTTACCTATTCTATTTTCCCTGCTATATAATCCCAACATATTCTTTAAACTAATAAACAAAAACCAGATTATTTAAATTATATTGTTCTCAACTTCAGTGTGATCCAGACATACCTTCTCACTTTAGAATAGCAATGTATCAGACGGGCTCACGGGAGCAGCTGAGTGGAAAGGCGCTGTCATCGTGCTTTTTCCTGTGGAACCCCGTGCAGGCTCCTCTGGGAGCAGCCCTGACCACCAGTCAGCGGCCTGGGCAGGGAGAACATTCTGCTACGGATAAGCCACACTGGGTGGAGACCACTGAGGACGACAGCTTTCAAGCTTGAGCTGAGGAGCAGGAAAGCAAGTCCTGAGCGGAAAGTGGTGACTGTGACTATGTGGGACAGGTTAGACTAGATGAGAGAGCACCAATACCCCCGTCGTCCTCCGGAGCCCTCAGGTGCTATGCTTACCCAGTGATGTAACCCGCTGATTACCTGCGTCTCAGGAAGCACACCTCCTGCTGTCTGGTCTTGGTGCTTTTGTTCACACTTCCTGTCTTCTATCCCTGAAACCCAGTGTGTTACATCCTTATCCTCTTTAGGGCCTTAGAACCCACGTCTGTGGTCTCTCTCTTTTCCACATGTCCACAGCAGTTACTAGTTTAACACAGGCGGTGCAAACTTACCTGGGTACAGAGGCCAGGATCTTCAGGAGTGAGGGGGATGGGGTGTAACTAGACAGCCCCTGACCTGTGTCTCAATGGTGGACAAGTCTGCCTCATCTAATTAGAGCCACCTCCTCTCTAACCCAATGTTGCCGGGAATTCTTACCTTTAACAGAATTTTGCAATGTCAGTGTGAAAATTTCTAGTTTATGTGTTGGCCCTGACAAATTCAAATTATCAAATATGAGCATTGCACATCCTTGACCTGAGGAATATCAGATTGGAATCGCTTTTTTAACCACCTATTTGATAAATTCATTTATATGTGATACTTTGGGTATTTTATGTCCACTATAAAAGCATGATAAACTTTTATTTAAATAGGTCATGGTTTTATAACACTTAGTTTTTCTTCTTTATCCAAACAGAATGCAGACTCCTTTAGCCTGAGACTATATCATATACACTTTTACTTCAGAACCAACAGGATGATATATACATAAAAGTGTTTAATAAATGTAATTTGGTTGATAGACTAATTAAATTTTTAAAAGAAAATGAAAATTAAGTTATCATAGAAAGGTAAAAGGAGTAAAAGTGAAATGGAATAATAGAAAATTTCCAGTAAAAATATGTCTTAAGAGAGGCACCTGCTTTGGCCCCAAATGAGCATTAGTTATAAGGCTCAGATGAGATTTGGGATCTGAACACCCTTTGTAAATTGTGAAAGACTAGAGAGATGTTAACTGTTACTGTGAAAAAAAATACACGGAAGTTTTTGTTCTTCTGTCGCAATGCAAACAATGTCTGACAATTGTGTTTGCTTGCCCATTAATGGTTGATCATTGTGTCTATTTCTGGTCTATAGCTGGTAGTTTGATACAAAGAAATCTCTCAGTAAAATCTTTTTCATTCCTTTAGTATTTCTTCTTTGTGTATTAATTTCCTTTCAGAACAATCCTGTTTTTCAGATTTGAGGAAGTTCATACGTTTGAGCAGGACAAAGGGAAATCATCTCGTCATTCCTAAGAAGTTTCAAGGCAGAGATAGCTTTCTTCCCTTTGCTTACTCTGGTAGTATAGCTTTCATGAGACAAAAGCTTTTAAGTGAAAAGTTATTGTGAATGAATAACTTCTTAAAAGAAAGAAATAACTAAGGTTATTTGAACAAAAATTAAAGTTTTATACTATACTAAAGATGGGAACAATGCAGAAAGTGTGCTTTCTCTTTACATGCTCATTAAGAACTTTTATGCACACACATTTGGAAAAAGAGAAAAGTGAAAATAAAGTGTTATTATTTTTATCTCAAGAAGCAAGAATTCTTTGTGACCTGTTTGGGGTGTCTGCAGTAAGAGGTAGGCCATTCATAAGATCAGCCTGCAGTGCACGTTACATTTTTAGAAGACATCATGCTGTAATTTTTCTCCCTGACAAGGGGCCTTCCTATGTTTGAAAGGGGTGTATTTACAGTGACCTGAGGTTAACCAAGTGTCTCATTTCACATTTCTACTTGGGTGCCTCTGCCCTTGGCATCCAGGCAAGCCAAATCCTGACTGCCAAATTCTGGTGAGAAGTGGCAAGCAGGCTGAAAAGAAAGTGGTATGAAGCCCTCGCATCAGTGACCAGGAGCAGAGTGAACAGTGAAAGCAAGCGTGGCCAGGAGCAGGTCTGGGTGGCCAAGAAGGGCCAGGGGGACTCAGGGCCTCTTGATACGTGGTCAGTTACAAGGCTTTGTCTGTGAGTCTCTCTCTCTCTTGGCATTTTTCAGTGGATCTAAGATGTGAAAAATATTCATGAAAACCAAAATGGTGTTTTGTGTGAATATTTTGCTTTTGATACAGAAGCTTATTTAACTGTCTGGGTTACTTGCATTTTGTGTGTGAAAGAACGAGGTTAAGAAAAGAATGATTTTAATTCAAGAATAAACTTAGAAGAGAAGCAACCCTTCAGTGAAAGATTCTTCTGATGAAGACGAGCATAATTGGAAAACATGTTTGACATTTATTAGCTTGCTGATGACATTGATGAGCTGCAAATATCTGAGTAATGAGTTTGTTATAACTTTCAGGATGTGAGGAATCTGGGTCACCTGTACTTGCTGTAACTCATCATCTTGCCCTGAAGCTTCCATTTCGCTCTCACCTCTGCTACCAAGTCCCCCATGGGAGCCCATGGGAACTTCTAAAGGTCAGTAAGCAGTGAGCAAGGGAGTAGGTTCAAAGGTCTACAAGAGGCTGCTGGTGACGAGAACCTGGAGACCAGAGAGGGCCCAAGTCAAGGACTTTGCAAATGTGTGAATGGATTTGGACTTTATCATCAGGGCCAGGGGAAGTATTTTAACCAGGGGAGTACATGACTAGATTCTCCTATGCCAGATGTTTGATCTTCTAGAAAGCCATTTATCTCAAATGCACCTTAATGGTAAAATGAGGTAAAAATATGTTAAGTTGATGTCACAGAATAGAGAAGATGAATGTAGCAGAAGGGCATCATTCTTCTCTCCTGATGCCACCCCACTCCAACACGTACACCCCAGATGTCCTCATATGGAGATCTGGTTTGGAAGGCATGAACCCAAATTCCAATCTTCCCCATTTGTCCCCTCAGAACACCAGGGATCTGGTGGCAAATCTGAAGAAGAGCAGGGGAACCAAGTGGACTCCTCACAACGAGGAGAAGAATGGTGAGGAAGGAGTGCAGAAGCACAGTTACTTTGCTCCAATGCAGGAACAATTTACTGAGCACCTGCTTGGTTCCTGATGCGGTGAAAGTGCTGGGGTAACACAAAGAAGCTGGTCACTCTCAGTCTAACATGGGCATAATGCTACACAGTTACTCTTCAATATGGTGACTGTTACAATCATGCCAAGGGAAGTTGTAAAGTCTAAAGCTATGCCTAAGGTTATTTTCCAAAATACTTTGGAAATACAGAGGAGAGTACTGTTCATTATTCAGAAAAAGAAAAACAACAGTTTATAAAAATGGCCAAGAATGAACTGAAGGAAAGAAAACATTTTTTGTATTTATTTATTAAACACTTTTCCATTCATTGATTCAATCAGCCATTTACTCATGTACTAATCAATCAATCCCTCATTCGATCAGTGGAGCAGGAAAGATTTATTTAATATCAAGTATGCCAGGCATTGTGTTAGGTGCTAGTGATTCTAAAATTATATATATATAGCAAAGTCCTTGCCCTCATGGATGCACAGATACATAAGACCAGTCCTTGCATTCATGGAGTGTGATGGTTAATATTGTGTGTCAACCTGACTGGGCCACGGGGTTCCTATGTATTTGGTTAAACCTTATGCTGGGTGTGTCTGTGAGGCTGTTTCTGGTTGAGATTAGCATTTGAATCTGTAGAGTGAATAAAGCAGATGGCCACCCCCAATGTGAGCAAGTCTCATCAATCCACTGAAGGCCTGAAGAGAACAAGAAAGGCAGAGTAAGAGACAATTCACTCTCTCTGCCTGCCTGGCTTCTACCTGGGACATCGGTCTTCCCCCTTTGAACTCAGACTCAGACTGGAGTTTACACCATCAACTCTCCTGGTTCTCAGACTTTTCAACTCAGACTGAAACTTATACCATTGGCTCTCCTCATTCTCAGCCTGCCGGATTTGGAATGGAACTATCCCATTGGCTCTCCTGGGTCTCCAGTTTGCCAATTGCAACTTGTATATGTGCAGCTTCTTAAATGACAAAGTGTTTTAATGCACATCTTCTAATTCAGTTTTTGTAGCAACATTTTAAGAAGTTTAGCATAATCTTTTGAGACTTACAGATGTTATATTCAGAACTGTGCCTTAAATGTAGATCTTACTACCAAAGTCCACGTTCTGTTCACCAAAAAAGATTGAATAGAATGGCTACTCAGAGAGAGAAAGGAGAAAGAAGGAGAGAGACATTCAGAGATGTGTCACATTCAAGGTAAATCAAAGCAAAACAAAAAACTAGCCATAAGTTTACAGAGAAGATGAAAGATGGTAGAACTTGAATGACTATATATCAGAGACAAGGACACTCCAGGATGAGAGAGTGACATGAGCAAGAGGTGGCATGCTGGGGACAATATCCAGGTAATGTCATGCCTTCCCATTTGGTAGGAGCATAAGGTTTTTATATTGCAGAGGAGATAGGGGTGCAAAAGTAGGTAGGGATCAAGTTATCCAGCGCCATAGAATTTACAGTTTATGTGGGTATTGAGAACAGATCTCCTCAAATAGTTGTAATAAAACAAGGAATGTGGAATAGAAAATCTGTAAAGTTTCTTTCAGCTTTATTATTGCATCATTTTTAACACTATATCCCATGAATGGAAAATCTTATTAATGAATAACTATAAGGATTTTAATAACCCAAGTGATACCTCTTTTCAAATTATTTGAAATATTAATCTTCCTATAAACAGCATTGATCATGATCTCCTAAGGGAAAGTCATCAACTGATAACAGAACAGTGTCCAAAATGGGTCCTCCAGGGCTTTAACATATGGTTTATGTTCAGTGGACATTTTTTGTATTGACTAACTAATAAATTATCTAAGCTCTTTGAGCCCAGATGTACTGATTGGTAAAGTAGAAAGAAGGGAAAGTTGCATATTTGCTATCTATGGTGGCCTCTGAATTCTTTGAGTCAAAATAGCTTGAATGAGTAGTTCAGGATACAATTAGGGCAGCTCTAGTATTATTCATATAAAATATATGTTCTAAGACCAAAAAAACTCATGATCGTATTGAAAAAGAGAAGAAGCCCATTTTAAGAGAGCTCAGATAAAATGTTCACTGCATGATCCTTTGAGGTTCTAAGTTTTAAAAGCACTAAACACACAAGGCCCTCAACCTATGCTTCTTTTATTTAAATGAACTTAATAGACTATTTATTGAGACAGACCGAACAAAATTAATTTGCAAAGACTATAGGACAGTCCTGGAGACCAGAGGGCAGCAACTGTTCAAGGTATGACCACAGACACCCAGTGTGTGTGTTTAATATGTCGCAGAGGTATCTGCTCAGCCATCAGCTTGCAGAACCACATCCTGTAAATCTTCAGGAACCATTCAACCCTTTTTTAATAAACCTGGGTCACAGTCAAAGTGACCATTTAGAATTTGCACTTGTATTTCATGATCTCAGTCTCAAATAGCTCTATTTTTATTTTGTTGTTCAGTTTTACTTTTTTTTCTTTCAGAAGTTTTCAAACATAATGGCATTTCTTTTAAATTAATTTTTACTGTTGGAAGTTCTTAATAATGGTAATAAGTTTAAGGACCTTAATCACATTTGTACCATATTTATAGGATTCTTGAAATCTATTATTTTTCCATTATCTTTGATATCTGCTAGGATTTAGTTGGCCTTGCTATCTTGTAGGAGATGTTTAAATATAAATAAGATATAAAATCAGAAATGTGTGCAGGACTGCCCAGAGCTATAACTTTTCCTTGCAGTCAACAGGAAGAACTCAAAAGAAAAACTAAATAATCTTCTTGAGTTTTTGATATTAGGAAGTAATTATGACATAATGAAATAAAAGCATATTTTTTCAAAATAGTTTTGATTTCAAAAATTTCTCCTGAGGTAAATGTTCTCAGTGTACTATTTAATCACAAAATTAACTGAAGATTTCGGAGAACCTCAGACTGGTTAAAGCCATGTTTGTAAGCTGAGGTTCACATGCATCTGGGGGTACACAGACTTCCTAAGGGACTAGTGAACACTCAGAGTAGTAAGGGAATCAGTTTCCAAAACCTCACCTTTGGTCCTCTTTCCTAAAACTGTCTTACCCCTTAGATGTCTACGCTGAAGGTGTTCAGGCAGTGTTGGCTCATGGTTCTCCGTGAGCTGCGCAGTAGCACAGGGCCCTGCACAGGTTTAATGCTCTGCTTTGATGATCTTGAAATTCTTAATCATTTTTTAAGAAGGGACCCTGCATTTTCATTTTGCAGTGGACCCCACAAATTCTGTAGCTCATCTTTCATTCAGCTACCACTTTGGTTCTGCTTTACTATCGCTCATTTTCCCGGGAACACTTCTTCACTTTAGAAAAGAGAGTGGTACCTTTCACTTATCAGTCTTACTAAGTACATTGTCCTGGAGAAGGGAGGAGGTTGAGGATGTAAAAACTGACCGGTACCAAATAAAGGGACAATTCAAAATATTGTTGAAACCCTAGGCAGGACATCTTGCTTTTCTCTGCTTTTTACCTATCTCTTTAAGGTTAAAATTTCATTCTAGGCATTGCGTCATTTGTGTAAATGTTCTGAATGCCTGGAGTAATGAGAATTCTTATTCTTGCCATCACTGATTTCATCCTTGGACTGCCTTTGAAGAATGCAGTGCTCTGGAGGGAGGGCCCCATGTGGGCAAAGCCAACAGTAAGGAATACTACAGGTGGCAGAAACTATTCCATCTTGGTCACCGGTTCTGGGCACGGCTCTGACCCTCGCCCATCTCCCTTAACTCCCGCCTATTGCCTTGCCCACTCCCCACCTTCTTACCTAGCTGTTCTAGATTTGAATTCAGAATTAGATGCTTGCCTTGAGGTTGAGAACCAATACAATTATTTAAAAGGAAAGAAAGATAAAATCAGACATTTTGGGGCAAAACTTAAGTCAGATTCACTTGATTGGTTGATAATTGGGACTGGCCGAGGAAATCAGATTTTTTAAATAAACTGTATCTTTTTAGAATAGCTTTTGATTTACGGGCAAATTGAAGAAAGTAAGAGAGTGCCTATATACCCTTCATCAGTTTCCCCTATTATTCACATCTTCTTTCCTTTCTCAAAAAGTGTACACTTAGTATGGCACACTAGTTATAATTAATAAACTAATATTGATACATTATTATTAACTAAAATCCAACTTTATTTAGATTTCCATAGTTTTCACTTGTTCCTTTTTCTGTTCCAGGATCTCAAGGATATCACATTACATTTAATCATAATGTCTCCTTAGGCTGCTTTTAGCTTTGACTGTTTTTCAAACTCTCCTTATTTTTGATGACCAGGATAGTGCTGTGGAGTACTGGGCAAGCATTTTGTAGGATGCCCTGCTACTGGGATCTGTCTGACTAGATATATATTTTTATATATATTATATATATTTATATATATTACATATGTTTATATTTATATATTTGTGTGTATATATATATATATATATTTAGTAGGCTTTATTTTTTGGAGAAGTTTTAGGTTCACAGCAAAATTGAGTGGAAAGTACAGAGAGTTCCCATACCCCTCCTTCCCTCAGACATGCACAGCCTCCTCCACGATCAACATCCCCCATCAGAGTGGTACATTTTTTACAATTGAAGAACCTGCATTGACACATCATTATCACTCAAAGTCCATAGCTTAACTTTAGGATTCAATTTTGATGTTGTACATTCTATGGGTTTGGAAAGCAACTAGATATTCTGGGGACATTATTCATAATTGAATGAAGTATATCTGCAGTCTCAATGCTTTTTATTGAAAAACAGTATTGAGCATCTATTACATGCCAGACATTATTCCAAGCATTTGTGATGCACCAGATAGAAAAAAGACTGAGGTTACAGCCCTCACATTCTAGGGAAGACAGACAATAATAACCATAAGTAAATTATGTAGTCTGTTAGAAGGCGATAAGTGGTAGAAAAACCAAAAATAAAAGGTAAAACAGAGTGAAGGTGGATTGGGAGTGCAAGCTGAGAGGGAAGTGGAATATTAAATAAGTTGTAGACTCATTCAGAAGGTTGATATATGAAAAGATTTCTTTAAAGTTATTTTGGCTAAAATACACTTAAATCAACATCATTTACATTTTCCCAACTGTTTCTGAACAAATTGTGTTCAAGGAGATGCCTCTAAGTGTTTAGTATGGTCATTATTAATAGTCATTTCTGAAGGCATGTTAGTGACTTTGTTCATATACTTCCCAGAAGATAAATACCTTTATTGTGTAACAAAACCTTTTGAAAATCAGGTGTTTTCCAATTTCAGACAAATTTGAAGAAATGTCTAATTAAACAGCAACTTGTTAAAGCACTATAGATAAGTTTTGATACTCATTTTTGGCATGTTACAGAAGTGATTCAAAGGGTTCAGTGGTATGGCCATGACAAAATTCTTTCCATTTCTAATTTAGTCATTGATATGAACAAAGTTTCATAACCTCTATCTACTTATCTACTTACCTACCTATCTATCATCTTCTTATATCTATGAAAACTGAAAGCAAGAATGGATTTAAGCTGAATCTTATTTTATGCTAAAAGTAATACTTATTCATAGATACGTGACCTAGCTGAAAAAATAGCCTAATTCATCTCATTAAAAATACATTCTGGGGCAGGCCTGATGGTGTACTTGTTGAGTTCGCACATTCCGTTTTGGTGTCCTGGGATTCATGGGTTTGGATCCCGGGCATGGGCCTACACACCGTTTGTCAAGCCAAACTGGGGCAGCATCCAACATACAAAATAGATGAAGATGGGCACAGATGTTAGCTCAGGGACAATCTTCCTCCCAAAAATAAAATAAAATAACAGAAAATAAAAAATACATTCTGAATTTTATATTTATGTTTAATAATTATAAAAACATAAATATGTTTGTAATTTTGATTAACTTTACAATAACAGTAATTGTTGGGTTAAGCTAATCTGAAAACACAGAATCTTTACATCTCATGGTCACAGGTAATTAATAATATTTCAGTTTTTATATGTATATATTTTTGTTATGAAAAGTCAAGATGGGTAATCAATAAAAGGGTTATAAAGTTATAAACCATATGCATTAGGATTAAATTCTGTGGGAGAAAGTAGAATGGCAATGTAAATTCAGGGAGTGAAAAAAAAAGATATTAAAATTTCCAACTGTTAAAGAAGAGCCACTTCATCTATTTTTATAATGGATGATCATGGGTGTCAAATTGCCCTGATTTTTATATTCCTTTGACTACACTTAGAAGAGTCATATAACACTATTTTATGACAATATTTATAATATGTTGCATATTATATTATCTCCAATTATGTATATCTATGTTGAAAATTTTTTAGATGTTAAACATGTGAGGGAACATACAGTTTTTCAAAATTATTTAGGAAGAATCTCAGCAAATATTTTTTTTAAAGATTTTATTTTTTTCCTTTTTATCCCCAAAGCCCCCCATACTCTTTGTTGTGGGTCCTTCTCGTTGTGGCACGTGGGACGCTGCCTCAGCGTGGTTTGATGAGCAGTGCCATGTCCATGCCCAGGATTTGAGCCAATGAAACACTGGGCCGCCTGCAGCGGAGTGCGCAAACTTAACCACTCAGCCACGGGGCCAGCCCCTCAGCAAATATTTTGAAGGCTACTAAACTGCTGATATGGACTTTCTCTATGTTTGAACAAAATCCTATCCTTTGGGGTCTTTAATATTGCATCATCTGTCTTCCAATATCTCTAACGTTTTTTTCTTCCCATTCATTTTCCAGGCATGCACCTACCCCACTCATTGGCGACGATGCTGTGGTGGTGACCCACACACAAAATAGAGGAGGACTGGTGTGGATGTTAGCTCAGAGTGAATCTTCCTCAACCAAAAAAAGAAAAGAAAAGTAAAAACAACTCTCCGTTAACTTGCTAAAAAAATCAGAAGATCAATGTTTTAGCCCATTTTTAAAATTTGGCTTTGTGCTTAGAGACAATATCATGCTGCTTCAAGCTCTGCAACCTATAAAATAAAGATAAGAACTGCTAACTTGCCTTCACAAAATTATTGAGAGAATTAATTGAAAGCTAAATGTGACTTATTAACATGTTTCTTACCTGCAAAGGGAAATGAATTTTCATAATGGTGAATAAGTGTCTGATTTTCAAGGAAATTAGGTCAATTTATATACAGTTATAAAATTTATCATTATGAGCTAACTAAGAGGTGAGTCCTGTCGGTTTCATACTTTTACTTTGAACCAGTTCTTTCAATTTATACTTCACTCTACAATTTTGTTGAAGTTTTATTTTTATTTATAATGAAATACTTCAGATCATGGTAATAGTCAAATAAAATTTAACTTGATTTAATTATACTAATTTAAATCACAAAGTTCACTTTTTATGATAGAATATTTTATAGAATTTAGAATGACAGTTAATCAAAAGAAAACATATTTTATTTAGAGGAGATGGGTTGCATCAAAAGTTCCACTGGAGTCTAATGTGAGCATGCTAAAATGTAAAACTTCTATTACTGGAAAGCATAACATTTTGTCAGCTAAAGTGAGAACTTTTTGAACTCTGTGGCACATATTTGGGTAGTAGGTAGATAAATGACAGCAATAAAATATTCTATAACAATTCCTTCTTAAAACAGAGGTTTCACAGTATAAGAGGCAGGCAAGGGAAGAAACTAATATCATGCATCATTTTTTAAGTGGCTGCTATAAAAATTTCTAGAGCTCTTTGACCATGAGAAGTTTGTTAGCAGGAGTATGTTTAATAGGGCAAAGGAAGCCAAATAGCTAAATAAATCACACTTAATTTATTTATCTTTTCTGACACATTGTGTATACTGCAAGCATTCTATCCATTAAGTTAATCTGTAGTCAAAATCCCAAGAGAAACTTTTTAGAGACAGTATGCAATCTTTCTGTTTCAATAAGATCTCACACAATGAAAATAAATGCCATATCAAAGAAATATATAAGCTCTATGTGCCTGACAACCAAACAAGCAAAAAAATTAATGATTTACAAATTACCTTTCATTTTCTAAAAAAGTGGCATGAATTAGCCCAAAGCAGGGACTACCTGATGATTAAAGAATTGCCAATCTAGGAGAGAGTGACCTCAGCATCATGGTGAAGTGAGTTGTTCCCTTTGTCTCTCCCCTCTAAGTTACAACCAAACAGACATCCACTGACCAACAGAGGGTTTCCTACACAGCACAACAGAACACGTGTGAGATCCAAGAAGCTATATATCTGAAGGCAGGTGGGCTGGACCCTCAGGAAGCAGTGGAACAAGGGGAGCAGCCCACTTCACCTCCCATGGTGGCAGAGATCCAGGGCATGGATCCTCATGCAGTAGCTCACATGACTGTGAGTGGAGGCATGGATGGACCAGCCCACATGTGGCTGCCTGTGGAGCAACAGCAGTGGTGGCTAAACTTGTGCAACAGCAAGTGAATGAGGCAGGAGTAGAAAAAACAGTCCCTACCCTCACCAACAGTGGCAGGTGGAACCTGAAACCAGAGGCATCAGGAACCACAGCAGAACCGGTGACCAAGCCCCCAGTGACAGCATCCCCAACACCAGCTCCACCACAGCAGGGGTTGCAGACAAGTTCCTGGGTCCCTGGGCCTCGAGCAGCAAGAGCAACTGTGAACCCAGCACACCTGGAAGCAGTGCAACTAGCACCCCCAGACAACCCAGGAACAGCAGTGCAGATGGTGCACAGGGTGGCAGCATACAAGCTCACAGAGAGCCAGTGGGGAACATGAGACCTCAGTGACCCTGGAAACAGTAGAAGTGCTAGCAGCCTGGTGACCATGGTGGCATTACCTGAGACTGCAATGACATTATAAGCATCAAGGCACTAGCAATGCCAGAGGCAAAAACAGCACGAGGAGAGCACTGACAAGGCCTCTGGCAGAGACAGTGAAGCATGGAAAGTGCAGGTTCTCAAATACAATCAGAAGCAGCTCAGAACCAAAGTAACCATTGCCTTAGCCAAAAAGGTGGCTACTACCACAAATGCACCAGCAGAGAATCAATTCATCAAACATCATGAAGAACTACAGTAACACTGCAGAATAGAAAGAAAATGACAACACTCCAGGAACCAAACCTGAAGTCACAGAGGACTACAATCTGGCAGAGAATTCAAAACAGCTGTCATAAAGAAACACAATGAGTTACAAGAAAACTCAGAAGGACAGTTCAATGTGTTCAGGAATAAAACTAGTGAACAGAAGGAGTACTTCACCAAAGAGCTCGAAGCTCTAAAAAAAATACCAAATAGAAATTCTGGAGATGAAGAATAGTGCAATGAAAAATAATGTGGAAAGCATTAAAAGTAGGGCAGACGTTATGGAGGAGAGAATTACTGAGATCAAAGATAGAAACCAAGAAATGATTCAGGTGGAGGAGAGGGCACTAAGATTTAAATGAAGAAATTCTACAAGAAGTATCAAACTCAATTAGAAAAAGTACCATAAGGATTATAGCTTTCCCATAGGGAGAAAGAGAGCCTATTCTAAGAAATAATAGATAAGGGCCAGCCTGATGGCCAAGAGGTTAAAGTGCCATGCACTGCACTTCAGTGGCCCAGGTTCGTGGGTTCAGATGCTGAATATGGACCTACTCCACTCGTCCACCATGCTGTGGAGGCATTCCACATAAAATTCCACATAGAAAATAAAGGAAGACTGGCACAGATTTAGCTCAGGGCTAATTTTCCTCAAGCAAAAAAGAGGAAGATTGGCAACGGATGTCAGCTCAGGGAAAATTTTCCTCACCAAAAAAAAAAAAAAAAAGAAGAAGAAAGAATAGTTATACTAGATGAAACCTCCTAAACCTGGCGAAGAAACTGGATATGCAAGTCCACAAAGCTAATAGAACTCCTAATTACATCAAAACAAAAAGACCTTCTCCAAGAACAAAGAAAGAATATTAAGGGCAGCCAGAGAGAAGAAAATAACCTACAAAGGAACCCCCATCAGACTGTTAGCAGATTTCTCAGCAAAAACCCTACAGGCTAGGAGAGAGTGGAATGATATATTTAAAATAATGGAAAGACAAAACTATCAGCTGAGAATATTGCATCCATTGAAATTATCCTTCGAATATGATGGAGAAATAAAATCTTTCCCAAATAAAAGCTGAATGAGTCATCACCACTAGACCTGCCTTATAAGATATGTTGAAGGGAGCCCTCCTGCCAGAAACCAAAAGGCAAAGTTTTGCAAAGATGTGAGCGAGAAGATAAACAGACAGATAAAGTCGGAAAATTGCAGCCTATATCAGAATGGGTTATCAAACACATAATTATAACATAAAGGATAAAAGGAAAGAAAGCATCAGAATAAGTATAACCACTTCAATTTGGTCACAAACTCACAACACAATAAAGAATAATTTGTGACAACAGAAACATAAAAGGGGAAGAAGAAAGGGAGGGAATATGCATAGACTAATGAAGATAAGAGGCTATTAGACAATGGACTGTCTCATTTATGAGATCTTTTATACAAACCTCATGGTAACCACAAAACCATAAATTAGAGCAAAGTCACAAATCATAAAGAGAAAACTGAGAAAACCATCACAGAAAACCACCAAACTGAAACAGCAGATAGAAATACAAGGAAAAAGAAACAATGAAAATATAAAACAACTGTAAAACTAAAGATAAAATGGCAATATCAAGCCCTCATATGTCAATAATCACTCTCAATGTAAATGGATTGAATTCACCAAGCAAGAGACACAGAGTGGCTGGAGGGAGTAAAATAACAATGGTTGGGTGCTGACCTGGTCGTGTAGTGGTTAAGTTTGTGCACTCTGCTTCAGTGGCCCAGGGTTCATGGGTTTGAATGCCAGGTGCAGAGCTACACACCACTCATCAAGCCGTGCTGTGGCAGCACCCCACATACAAAATAGAGGAAGATTGGCAGAGATGTTAGCTCAGGGTCACTCTTCCTCATCAAAAAAACCCCAGAAAACAAAAAGAAACATCCAGCAACTGGCAATATATTGCCTGGAGAAAACACATCTCAGCTCTGAAAATAAACATAGGCTCAAAGTGAAGGGATGGAAAACAATACTCCAAGAAATTGACAGACAAAAGAGAATGAGTATATTCATAATAATACCAGACCAAGTAGACTTCAAGATAAAAAAGATAACAAGAGACAAAGATGAACATTATATCATGATAAAAGGGACATTCCATCAAGAAGACATAATGCTTATTAAAATATATGTGCCTAACACAGAAGCACCAAAGTATATAAAGCAACTATTAACAGACCTAAAGGGAGAAGTTGACAGCAATACAATAATAGTAGGGATGCTTAACACCACACTTACATCAGTGGACAGATAACACAGACAGAATGTCACCAAGGAAACAGTGGACTTAAATGAAACACTAAACCAGATGGACTTAATAGATATGTGTAGAACATTCCATCCAAAAACAGACGAATACACATTCTTTTCAAGTGCACATGGAACATTCTCAAAGATAGACCATATGTTGGGAAACAAAGCAAGCCTCAGCAAATTTAAGAAGATTGAAATCATACGCAGCATCTTTTCTGACCACAATGCTATGAAACTAGAAATCAACTACAAGAAAAAAGCTAGGAAAGTCACAAAAATGTGGAGACTAAACAACATGCTACTGAACAATTATTGGATCAATGAGGAAATCAAAGGAGAAATAAAAAAATACATGGAGACAGATGAGAATGAAAACACAACATACTAAAACCTACGGGATGCAAACAAAGCAGTACTTAGAGGGAAATTTATAGCAGTACAGGCCTATTTCAACAAACAACAAAAATCTCAAATAAACAGGCTTACACTATACCTAAAAGAACTAGAAAAGGACGAACAAACAAAGCCCAAAGTCAGTAGAAGGAAGGAGATAATAAAAATCAGAGCAGAAATAAATGAAATAGAGACTGAAACAAAACAAAAGAAAGGATCAATAAAACTAAGAGCTGGTTCTTTGAGAAGAAAAATTGACAAACCCTTAGCCAGACTCACCAAGAAAATAAGAGAGAAGATTCAAATAAATAAAATCAGAAATGAAAGAGGAGAAATTACAACAGACACAGCAGAAATATAAAGGATTATAACAGAATACTATGAAAAGCTCTACACCAACAAACTGGCTAACATAGAAGAAACGGATAAATTCTTAGAATCATGCAAGCTCCTAAAGCTGAAACCAGAAGATAGAGAGAACGGAAAGCAGAGATCAGTAGAGCAGACCAATCATGATGAATAGACCAACCATAAGTAAAGAGACTGAAGCCCTAATCAAAACCCTCCCAAAAAGACAAGTGCAGGACCAGGCAGCTTCTCCAGAGAATTCTACCAAACATTTAAAAAAGATTTAATTCCTATCCTTCTTAAACTATTCCAAAAAAATTGAAGAGGACAGGAAACTTCCTAACTCATGCAATGAGGCCAACGTTACTCTGATACAAAAACCAAACAAGGACAACACAAAAAAGGAAAATTATAGGCCAATATTGCTAATGAACATAGAGGCAAAAATCCTCAACAAAATGTCAGCAAATTGAACAAACAATACATTAAAAGAATCATACACCACAATCAAATGGGATTTATCTCAGGGATGCAGGATTGGTTCAACATCCACAAATCAATCAATGTGATACATCACATTAAGAAAATGAAGAATAAAAATCACATGATCATCTCAATGGATGCAGAGAAAGCATTTGACAAGCTCCAACATCCATTTATGATAAAAACTCTCAATAAAGTGAGTATAGAAGGAAAATACCTCTCAATAATAGATTCCTTATGTGACGAACCCACAGCCAACATCATACACAACAGTTAAAAACTGAAAGCCATTCCTCTGACAACAGGAACAAGAGAAGGATGCCCACTCTCACCACTCTTATTTAATATAGTACCGGAAGTTTTAGCAAGAGCAGTCAAGCAAGGAAAAGAAATAAAGGGATCAAAATTTGAAAGGAACAAGTAAGACTCTCACCAGTTGTGGATGACATGATTCTATACATAGAAAACCCTAAAGAATCCACCAAAAAACTATTAGAAAAAATCAGCAAATTCAGTAATGTTGCAGGGTACAAAATCAACATGCAAAAATCAGTTGCATTTCTATGTGCTAACAACAAACTAGCAGAAAGAGAAATCAAGAATGCAATCCCATTTACAATTGCAACAAAAAGAATAAAATATCTGGGAATAAATTTAACCAAAAAGGTGAAAGACCCATACACTGGAAACTATGAGACATTACTAGAAGAAATCAAAGAAGACATAAAGATAGGGAAAGAAGCTGCATGCACATGGATTGGAAGAATGAACATAGTTAAAATGTCCATATTACCTAAAGCAATCTACAGACTCACTGCAATTCCAATTAGAATCCCAATGACATTCTTCATGGAAACAGAGCAAAGAATCTTAAAATTTATAAGGAATAACAAAAGACTCTAAATTGCCAAAACAATCCTGAGAAAAAAGAACAAAGTTGGAGGTATCACACTCCCTGAACTCAAAATATACTACAAAGCCATAGTAATCGAAACAGCATGATACTGGCAGGAAAACAGACAAACAGATCAATGGAACAGAACTGAAAGCCCAAAAATAAACCCATACATCTATGGACAGCTAATCTTTGAGAAAGGAGCCAAGAACAAACAATGGAGAAAGGAAAGTCTCTTCAATAAATGGTTTTGAGAAAATTGGACATCCATATGCAAAAGAATGAAAGTAGACCATTATCTTTCACCATACACGAAAATTAACTCAAAATGGATTAAAGACTTGTACGTAAGTCCTGAAACCATAAAACTCTTAGAAGAAAATATAGGCAGTACACTCTTGGATATCAGTCCTATCAGTATCTTGTTGAATACCATGTCTACTCAGGCAAGGGAAACAAAAGAAAAAATAAGCAAATGGGACTATATCAGACTAAAAGGTTTCCGTGAGGCAAAGGAAACCAGGAATACAATGAAAAGACAACCCACCAACTGGGAGAAATTATTTCAAATATAAATCATATATCCAACAAGGAGTTAATTTCCAAAATATATTAAAAAAATATACAACTTAACAACAAAGAAATGAACAACCTGATCAAAAAATGGGCAGAGGATATGAGCACATTTTTCCACAGAAGATACACAGATGGTCAACAGGCACATGAAAAGATGTTCAACGTCACTAATTACTAGCAAAATGCAAAGCAAAACTACAATGAGATATCACCACACACTCACTGGAATGGCTATTACTAACAAGACAGAAAATAACAAATGTTGGAGAGGGTGTGGAGAGAAGGGAACCCTGATGCTCTGCTGGAGAGAATGCAAACTGGTGCAGCCACTATGGAAAACAGTATGGAGATTTCTCAAAAAATTAAAAATAGAAATACCATATGACCCAGCTGGCCCACTACTGATAGTTAGGTTTTCTGTTATTTGCATCCAAAAGCATCTTGACTGAGAAAGTGTCATGAAAAAACATGAAATCAACAATTCAAAAAGATTTATGCACACCTATGTTCATTACAGCACAATTCACTACAGCCAGGATGTGTAAGTAACCAAAGTGCCCATCAATGGATGAATGGATAAAGAAGATGTGGTATATATATACAATGGAATACTACTTGCCCATAAAAAAGACAAAATTGTGCCATCTGTGACACTGTGGGTGGACCTTGAAGGTATTATTCTAAGCAAAATACATCAGACAGAGGAAGATAATTACTACCATATATGATTTCACTCATATGTGGAAGATAAACGAACAAATAGATAAGGAGAACAGATTAGTGGTTAGTAGAGGGGAAGGGGGCTGTGGGAGGGAGAAAAGGATAAAGGGGCACATATGTATTTTGATGGATCTAAACTAGACTGTTGGTGGTGAACACTATGCAGTCAATACAGAAACTGAAATATAATAATATACACCTGAAATTTACACAATGCTATAAACCATTATGACTTCAATAAAATAAAACTTTTAAAAAAGAAATGTCAATCTAACTTATAAATCAGAAGAGACCTTATAAAATGTCTTGGACTACCATAAATATCTTACATTTCAAGAGATGAAGTATGTTAATTTTCAATTGTAATTTGTGGCCCACTTGAACAGGAAAAAGTTTGGTTAAGGCAGAATTCTGTGAAGGTAGCTGTTTTCACGACAACCCATTCTGGGCTGTGGAATCTTTATTTAGTGGTGGTTTGGGTCTTGCTGGATTCAGACAGCAGTCTTCAACAATATCTGAACACAGATGTGTGAGCTTGGTTGAGGAAGATGGTTTTTAACTTAGGATTCAATGAAAGGATTAGTAGAAAATAAATGTATTCCATATAGCTCATTAAACTCTATATACGTACACATATTCTCAAATATATGATAATCACAAAGCTCAAATAATAAGCAGTATAATTCTAGTACTAAATTCAAATTTCTGTAATGAGAAAATTGGTGAAATTCTTAGTCAGTATTGGATAAGAAAACATGTTTTCATACCATTTCTGACCAGAACTTGATTCTGTGTAGCTTGATGCTTGTCTGTGTCCACACTGGTTCACATCCACATTAGAAAAGGTACTTTCTTGTATCAGAGCTAAGAAACTCATTATACAGATTTCTGCATCAGTCCATCATTACACAATGTTCATAGTTTAAGTCTAAGATTCTTCCTTTGTTTTGATAGTGTTAGTTTCTGCTGTTCCTAACTTGCTACTACACATATCCTTAAAATTCTGGCATTTAAGTAGGTTTACTCTCCTTCAGTTAGCATTGCAAAATCCCATTTGCCTGCAAATATTGGGTGGTGCATCGTCACCTTAGTTGTCCAACCCAGCCCAGCATTTATTCTTTGACTCTGTTTCTGTCTGTCTGCCTGTTTCTCTTTCTTAGCCTAAGGCTCTTTGTTGGCCCTTACTGCAGGGCCCCAAGTTCAATGAAAAGGTTGCTTTGAAAACTCTAGAATGACAAAGGAGCATTATACCTGAGTGCAGTTCTTAGACGTGGGTTGGTCTTACAGTGGAGCTGCTCTGGCCAAGCGTTCAAGGGCTCAGAGCTAGGAGCTATCTAAAGCTAAAGGCTGAGTTGGGCCAAGGGGCCTTTTGTGCTGAGGCATGAAGGGGCTGGGAAGAAAAACAGAACAGGACAGGAAATGGAGACATTAGGACAGACCAAGTGGGTTTGGAGTGGAAAGTGGAAAGCAGAACCTGGAGAACACCCAAAGGGGACTGTAGCCGCTAGGACTTTCCATGGGATACCTGCAGACCTAATCGTGGATGGAAGGAAGCTGATAAGGGGACCGAGCATGCCCGGATACGAGCTTCAGGTAAGGGATATCTGCAAAAATGCGATTCCATTGAGCCAAAGTCACTGACTCTATGTCACTTCCTTTTTTGAACTATTCAAACATCCTTCATTCTGTACCAATTTAGAAATTCCTCACTGTGGCATCAACAACTCACTCTCCAGGGTTTGCTCCCTGAGTGTTGTTTGGTGTTTCCTCTTGTCCTGTATCACAGGGCTTGTAGTCTGCAATTAACAAGTGAGGTTCAGATATGGTTCAGCAGAAGTGAGAAAGATTTGTTAAAGATCATTATCAATGAACCAAAAACAGAGTGGAGGAAATAGTCAACTTATGTTTAAATTCCATTTTTTTAGATAATGTGAGCTTAAGACAGTGAGGCCACAAAATGGTTTGGCAATTCTTTTATTCATTTGTAGTCAGTGTTTCTCTTTTGAGAAATGTATTATTTTCATAAAACTCTACCCTTCACCCTCACATTCTATTTTACAAAGAGAATAAAAGCCATTAAACATTGATTTTATGCAACAAATATTGGCTGAGCACAAAAGATGTGTCATGATATGGAGTAGGTCTTAGGATACAATGATTGGGAGATACAGGTAAACAGGCACCTGCAATAAATATAACCCAGTCTGGCTAATTATACATAAAGAAACTTCCAGTGGGCTTCTGGGAAAGATGATCTCCCCCAAAAGAGGGCAAGGACACTGAAAAGGGAAAGCTCTTGGAATCCTTTACCTCTGTTCCTGCTTTAGATTCTACTGTTTGAAGTCAGATGCCTGTGAGGACAAGATGGGGGCCATCTTGCAATCAATAAGGAGGAGCTGGGGGATGAGAGCCAACATGCTGATTATGGTGAAGTAGAGTGATGGAAAGAGCCTGGGTCTGTGTGAGCACCCCAAGTAGCTGAACTGATGATGATACTACCTACCTCTGGGCATCTCACAGACAAGCATTGAATGTTCTTATGCTTTCAGCCTCTGATAGTTAGGTTTTCTGTTATTTGCATCCAAAAGCATCTTGACTGAGAAAGTGTCATGGGGGTGCTTAGGATGGGCATCTACTCCAGCCTTCTTGGGGAAGTAGATACCCATGATGGAACCTGAACACCTACCAGGAGATTGAGAGTTGAAGGAGGATCACGTGTGAGTGGGAAGGATCTTCTAGGCAGAGGTAGAAGCACACAGATAGATTCAGAGGGAGAGTGAAAATGGGGAACTGTGTGTAATTAGCATCCCAGGAAACAAACAACCTGAAGGGAGGGGTCTAGACAGATCACATCACTCCTCTGTTCAAACCCCTGCGAGAGTTCCCAATTTCCCTCTTAACAGAAGCTCAAATCCTTAGAATGACTTTTAAAGTGTTGATGCAAATAATCCATAACCAATCTGTAAATAAAAATTGGGCTGAGTTTATTATGAGCCGGATTTGAATACCATATAGCCCAGGAGAGTCCTCCCACAAAGGAATGGAGCACACCTGGAGCATTCCAGAAGGGGGGTGTACAGAGTGGTTATATACCATCAAAGAGCATGTATCACATATGATTGAAGTTTCCCTTTTACAAGAGTCACGAGACTGCTCTGTCAGCACAGCGATTGAGGGACACAGCAGGTAGTAGGTCTGCTGTCCCGGTGGACACAGGCAGCATGTAGCCCGTCTGTTGTCTGGAGCTAGGTGGTCACAGGTGAGCACAGCAATCAGTTTCTAGCCTAGGGAGAGATGCTTACTTATCCTTAAGGAAATGTCAATGTGGGGGAAGTTACACCTTTATCTTAAGGGTATTTGTTCTTGTCTTTAGGACATAGCAAATGCTTAAAGGAGACATACAAAGGCATGCTCAATGACCATGTCAGACCCTTTTGGAAAAACGAGGTCAGGCCGAATTAGTTTTATACCAAATGGCTTCCTCATATTCTCCAATATATACTATCACTTGCCATTTTTTTAATCAAAGATTTCAGGGTGTGGCCCTAGTGCACTCTGATGTCACCTCCTACTATTCTCCCCTCATTCTTTCTGCTGTAGCCACAATGGCCTAATTCCTGTTCCTCAGCTTGATCTTGCTTCAGGGCCTTTGCATTACACATACCTGCATGGCTTGCTCTTTCTCTCTTTCTTCAAATTGCTGCTGAAGCATCACCTTGTCAGGGAGGCTGTCCCTGACCACTCTGTGTAAAACAGCAACTCCAAACATCCGTTCCCCAGCACTCCATATCCCCTTTACCTTGTTGAATTTTTCTCCAGCACCTATCAATACCCTAGATGTTGTAGCTTTACATATTTATCTATTGTCCCTTTTCCCCTGTCAGAGCAGGGATTTGTCTGTTTTGCTTCATGGTATATCCCCAGCACCTATATAAACTTTGCTTCACTGCTAGATCCCTAGCACTCCAGATCTTACGAGGGGGCTCACAGAATATATTTGTTGATAAAAATAAGTGAATCAATAAGTAGAAGCCAAATCATCCAGGTTTTTGTATGTCATGGTAAAGACACATTAATTACGTTAACTTACCACTTTCCCCCACATTTCCAAACTAACCAACTCTTCATCTATCCTTTCCTTCTGAGAAGATTGCAGAGAGTGATGGGCATGAGGCTAGAGAAGTAGGTAGATTATGAAGTATCTTATGGCTGTATAAAATAATTCAGGTTTTATACTGAAATTTATAGATTCAGATTTTTGAAAGATAACTTTCCCTTCAGTGTAGTGAATAGATTTGGAGTGAATGAGAGTGTATGAAAGGAGACCCATGAGGAGGCTATTGCAAGAAGCCAAGTGGAATTATTAGGATCTTAACTAAATAAGTGACATTTGGAATTGAAGGAAGGACATTAGCTGAGACCTGATTGTGAGGGAAACTATGAAGGACTTAGTGTAAGATTAGACAAAGGATACAAATGAGAGGACTCAGCCTGGAATGCTCCCAACTTTGAGTCCTAGGGACCTAGATGGACAGTTCATCAAGAAGGGGCAGGTGGAAAGAGGAAGTGGAGCTCCAAGAAGCGAAAACAGTGAACTAACTCAGTTTTGGACACGCTGAGTTTGAGGTACCTGTAGAGATATTCAGAGGAAGTTTAATATGTGGATCTGATTATCATAGAGAAGCAACCACTAATATATAATGGGTGTGCAAAGGAAGAAGAAGTCCTGAGGAGCTAAGAGGAGAACTTCATAAGACAAGGATGGAAAAATGGGCAAAGTGCTACACAGAAACCAAGCAGGATGAATACTGAAAAGATATTAGTGTGTTTGGCAACCTAAGAATGCTGGTGATATTTGGTAGAGCCATTTCAATAGACTGACAAGGATAGAAGCCAGATTCGACTTGGTTGAAGAATAATAATAGTTAACATTTTCTGCATGTTTTTTGAATGCCAAACACTTTTCTACATCCTCTTTGAGTATAAATGTACTTAATCCTCATAACTGCTCTATGAGGTGAGTGCTACTATGTCGGAGGAGGTCATTGAGAGGATATGACTGCCAGTTGACCTGTGAACTGGCCCGGGGCAGTGGGAGGCCCCTCAACCCCTCCCCTGTCCTTGGAACAGTGGATCTGTTCTGCTCACTGTTCCCACAGTGGCAGCTGGCTTCAAGGACGCGGCCTTGAGAGCAATGTGTTGCTGAGACCATCCGGACAGTAAACATGACTGAACCCAGTACAGCCTCCATATAAACTTTTAAGGTTCTGGCAGGTGGGAGCTGAGATCGACTCACCTTGTGGCTGCCCAAGGCAAGTCTTGTAAGTAAGTTCTCTTGCCTATCAAACCTGCCACCTACAAATCTGGAGCGATCTGCCTCTTTCTTCAGCCATTCTTTGCCCTCCATCTATAGGTGCCAGTTTCAGATTTTACCCAGGAAGCTCACAAGGTTTCAAACCAACATACCATCATCATCATCCCCATTTTTCTGATAAGGAAAATAAAACACAAAGAAGATAGTAATTTACGAACATCACACAGATTAGGAAAAGTAGCAGAATCAGCATTTGAACCAGGTCATTTGTGCTTGGAACCCATCTTAACTGCCATGCCCTATTATTCTCTGATGAATGAGAAATAAGCAAGTGGAGGTGAGAGGTACAGGTGCCTCTTCCAAACGTTTACAACGAAAGAAAATGATTGCTAAAGGTGGCAAGGGTAGAAGGTGCAGTGCAGAGAGTATGAGCTCTGAAGTCAGAAAAAGGCATCTCTACCGCCTGCTTGCAGTTATTTCGGGCAATTAACCCATATTCATTTTCTTCATTTATGGAATGGAGATGATCACACCAAAACATTAGAAATGTTGCAAGGGTTAACTGAATGATAAATACTAACATCCTAACATGGATCTAGATACACAGTAGGTGGGAAGAAAAAATACATTTCCTTCCTTCCCTAAACAGCCAGGTGAGGTGCTGGTGTCCTGCCAATAACCATACCAGGTGATTTCACACAGATCCTCATGGTTTGCTCCTACCTGGTCAAGAGCTCTTCTAATTCTACTAAAAGCATTTCTTTCCTTTTCAAACTCTTCACTTCTCCCTGCTCTCTGTCTCATGCCAACATCTTATCACTCTGGGAAAGCTGAGGGCCCACGAGCTGCCTAAAGGTGTCTTCTTCGAATGGAAGGGTACATTGGCAGCTCCATTCTTTCACTGACTTTGTATCTGTGCCCTTTGCCATGGCTTGGCTGTGCGACTGCCTTTGGGTAACGGGATGTTAGCAAACGATATTAGAAAAGGATGAAAAACTACATATTTGTTATCACTTTTGCCCTCTGGTGCATCTACCACCACCATGAGAGTCTACGTGGACTACCCTGTTGAAGGATGAGAGACACGTGGAGGAGAGCTGAGTCACCCAGGATGCCCCAGCCTAGCCCAATCTAAATTGCTGACTTTCAGACCCATAACTAACTCAATGCTTATTCTTTTAAGCCACTGAGTTTTGGAGGGTTTGTTATACAACACTATTTTGGCCATAAATAACTGATAAAATCTGTCAAAGTTGAGAATTTTATCAACTGCCAGCAGAGTCCTGCTGAAATTGCTCCTGCCTCCTGCTGAATTAGTTACAACTTTTCCATTAAAAACTCCTATCTCTGCTCTGCTGTAGAAGGAAGTGGGATTTTACTCAGAGCGAAGTATGTTCCTGGGGCCCCAACCTCCAATAATGGCTCCCTGATAATGCAACATTCCTCTCCTCTACCTCCTTCCCCCTTGGATGTTGCATGGGAGAATTAACAACTCAGTAGGGTGGTCATTTGCAAACCATGCATTTCTGCCTCTTCCCAATTCTATGTAGGTTGGATGTTAGACTTAAAAACTAAATTCAACAACTCTCTTTTAGTAGAATGACAGAGCATGACACTAATCATCCTATTGAAACTTCATTAACCAGACTCTTTTTAGTCCCACACGCTGAAAAATAAGCAAATACATAAACTCGAGAAAGTGTGGAAGTACTGTCTGCATTTTTGGCCCCTCATCCATGTGAGTGCATTCAATTGCTACTGGGTCCTGTTGCCCTCAAGCTTCATATGTCTCAGAAATTACTAGAGAATAACTAATTTTTTTTACTATGGCTATTTACGTAGACGCAATGTTAGAATGTCCACTGTTGGAGGCAATGGAGCCAGGGATGAAGTTACTTGCCCTCCCCCGACCCTAATCTAAAGTGTTCCAGGCAATGCAACCATTTAAGCAGTTGTCCTGGATCTAGTTTCAGGGTTTTGTCTGCTTTGCCACAAGGTAATATTATTTTTATACAGAGCGGATCTATTATAAAGTACATGAAATTCTAACTGTGCTGTCTTTGTGAAACTCAAAATGCAGAAATATAAGGTCAGAAAGATGTCAGAATAATAGTATTAAAAACATTTTGGCCAGTATGTGCAATTCTTGGACTTCTTTTGGGGAACATGGACAGTTTAAGAACATGTTTTTGTTCCATGCTCCTCATACTATCCTTTACCTTTCCT
Source organism: Equus przewalskii (assembly GCF_037783145.1). Lineage (NCBI taxonomy): Eukaryota > Metazoa > Chordata > Mammalia > Perissodactyla > Equidae > Equus > Equus przewalskii. The sequence goes on along the minus strand of NC_091839.1, from coordinate 28,971,962 downwards.
GTCCATATAGTCATATACTTCTCCACCATTAAAATTATTCAATAATTAGTTTGAGTATATTTGCAAACAGTGTGCCTTTGTTTCTGTAAGAATAGGCCTTTTTGTTAGCCTTTCTGCTATTTAAGTAATGGTGGCTTCACTTGATAGGTGAGAAAAAATAATCTTTGATTTTCCTTTAAAAACTAGATAATATTCCCTAGATTAACAGAAAATTTGAGGCTACCATCCTTACTTGGAGATTGTTTTGAAAAGGAAAATGTCATTGGTATATGATGCCATTAAACTGTAGGAAAATTCTTAGAGTGAATATTATTACAATATCAAGGACGAAAACTTAGACTTGGAATCTTATGCGCATGCACACACACACACCCAGTGGACCAACCTGACAACTGTCCTAAATCTTCTTGGCCAGCCCTTAAACAGAACCCCAGTACAATGGTGTAAAAAACAGGCCAAGATCAAGATCAAGACCTAAGCTTGTGTTTCTAATTTCTTTTCCTTGAATCTCTTTATCCTTCTACCTGTGTGTCATTATTGAGTTGTCACAACAACCCTACAAGGAGGTGAATAATGAGTAACCTATATACCTTATTTTCATCATCCCTGGCAGTGTTATTCCCCCTCTCTTTGTCTGCCTTTCTTTTTTCTCCATCTTTCTCTTCCCCTCCCTCAAACAAAGGCGTTTCCTCCGAAAGACTTGTCTCTGCTACTGTTGCGGTTACTCTCCTCAGCTTCCCTGTGAAATACCAGACACAATGACTCAGGGAGAAGAGAGGAAAAAAGTTTGCAAGTCTCTTGGTCTCACACCACATATGTAATAGAATACTATTAAGGAGAATTCACTTAGCCGAAGTAACCGGAAAAATATGCTGATAATATTTTCCACTATCAAATGCAATACCATGAGGACACATAAATGATGAATATGAGAATGAAAATGTCCTTAATGGTTTAATTTGTGGAAGGAACATGGAAGTGGGGTGTCATAGTCTGGCTCGAATCTCTGAGCACATTTAGACACTGAAAAATAATGTGAACTTGGTTTAAAGAATGGAACTGAATGAGGAAATATGTACTTAAGAGTCCTGTGCTTCTCATTTAGTGAAAATATGCCCTTGAGTTCTGTGAGTGCAATTTTCAATGTATCATTTAGTATTTGAATTTTTGCCACTGTTGCAAAAAATACTCAAGCTTGGAAACAGCAATTCCAAAAATCCCTTGACCTCAGTCTCCCTGCTTTCATGCTTCAGAAACATGTCCCTCTTGGGTGGAGACACAAAGGGGACCAGGAACAGGGAGGAACAGCAAGGAGTGGGGTTGGAGGGAGGAGTGAAGAAAGATGAAAGATGAAGAAAATGAGCTTTCATAAACAAGTCTTGTTTTTACTAGGCTTTTCAGTAGGAAGTGAAAAATCATTAGGAAGTGATTTTTATTTTATTCTACTTTATTTTTACTATATATTGCAGTTGACTTCATGGCTGGAGAAGAAAATTTATTGGTTTAGTTATGTCAAAATTCCACAACTCAATTTCCTTTGGTCATAACTGCTAAGATTATATTTTGGAGAGGAGAAAGGAATGGCTTATTATTAATAATATCACTACAGATTATATAATGATTTGAACTTTCTGAAGTAATTTTATTATTGACAATCTTATTTTATCCTTTGTAAACCAGAAATGTTTTCTTAATTTGCATAATTTCAAAACCTTAAAGGGAGAATCCTGGCATAATTAGTAGATCGACAGGACAATCTGATTCCTTCCAAGGCATGTCTGAGGTGCTATGCATTGTGTTCACGTCAATGAAGGTGGAGTCAAGGACATCCACCTTAGGGTGGAGTCCTCCATTTACTCCCTTACAAAATTAGGGAGTTGGATGAGATGTCTTCCAAGGTTACTTTTCCTTTGAAATTCTGTGGTTTTATGAAACTGTAATGTCATGTCTTCTTACCCTTCTTCCTTCTTTCCCCTTCCACACCAAGGGAGGTAGCCTTCTCTGTGTAAATATCCACCTTCTGGAGGTTACTAGAACAGAATCAAGTTGCTTTCCTCCGACGGGACAACTTGTTAATTTAATTTATATATATTTACAACTATCTCAAATTCTTCATGGGTAAATGTGACATTAAAAAAACTAAAAAATAAGACTCCTACTTTTCCTGTTTCCTATGGGGTAAAAAGCCTGGGTTAAAGCTGTAATCCTTGACTGGGAGAGTAAGATCGTGTTGAGATACTGTACTGATAATTCTCAGGGAATACATGAAATTACTTGGAGAGCAGATGAATTCCTGTTTCAAGATAAAACAATAAGCATCCCACTGCAAGGCATCCTTGCAGACTGACACAGTGAATGGGTCATTTGTGGTCAGTCTCTTTGGATTATTTTACAGCAGTGGACCCTGAAGAAAAAATCCTCTGCCAGAAGCCGCAATTGACTCTGCTTTGCTCATTTGTTTTTAGTAAAGAATTCTTTTTGCAGAAGATGTAGACAAGGTGTCAAACTGGTCAGAGGTTGCAGTCAAATGAAATGTGCTATGACCAGAAAAATACCCTGGTCTGCACATCTTGGTGTGTATCTCGCTCGCCAGGGGAAATCACAGCGTAGGCACTCTGGACAGTGTGCCCCACTGGGAGGTGCCTGCCAAGAGAAGGCAGGATCCAGCACAGGCATTCCAGGGACAGCCCTGCATCCCTGGAGCTCTCATTCCTTCTTAAAAGTTGAAGGGGCAGAAACTCAGAGCAGTCCCATAAATGGTTTGCCAAAAGACATTTACTAATTAATGACCAAATTGTGACTCCCAGAAACAGGCTGGTTTAAAAGCTTTAAACAGACTGTAGCAGCACTAATTTGAGCACATAGATCAAACTCTTTATACCTCAAGGAAACTTTTAAAGCTATTTTTCCCCTCTGCTCTATATTAAGCTTAACTTCACATCCAGGTGAATCCATGCTTACCTTGAATCTGTTGGCACTATTTATCATAGGTTTAAATCATGAAGATTGCCTAGATGAAAAAGACCATAGACTTACCAGAGAAGAGACAGATTAAAGAGGAATAGTATGGATTTTGAGTCAGACTTGAGGCCAAATCTTGTCTCCACTGTTTACATGGGCAATGCACTTAAACTTCCAAAGCTGTTCCCTTTTCATCTATTTAATGGAAATAGCAATACTTCACAGAGAGGTAAAAGAAATACAGGAAGGGTCTGGCAGATAAGAAATGGCTGGTAGCTCTCATCGTGATAAAAGCTTAATCTGTTTATATAACAAATAATAGAGGCTAAATCAGGACTCAACAAACTTTCTATAAATAGCAAGATAGTAAACGTCTTAGGTTTTTCAGACCCTGCACTTTCTGCTGTGACTACTCAGCTTTGTGGTTGTAGCACAAAAGTAGCCATAGACAATGAAGAAATGAATGAGTGAGGCTGTGTACCAATAAAACTTTATTTACAAAAATGGGAGGTGCATCAGATTTGGCCCATGGCTATAGTTTGCCCACCCCTAGGCTAAAGTGACAAATAGATTAATTAAAAAAAAACAAATATTACAATATAATTATGTCCAGCACACTGTGAAGCAATTATATCCAGCGTTAAAGTGCACAGCAAATTGTTCTCCACAGGTAATTCCTCATGCCTTTAGATCACTTTCACTCAAAGTTTACCCTTTGCGTGGGATAGTATTTACCAGTTTATGTCTGTTAATCACTTCTGATGACTGACTCTCAAATGGAATCAGGTACTGTTAAAATCACATGCTAGAGTGTATTGGGGAGACCTGGGATTCAGATCAGTTCACACAGCATTTGACGACAAACTGAAATCCGCTACTGAAATTCCCCCAAAATTTTCCAGTTAAAGAGTGTTTTTGGAATTTGAAGGTTTCTGGCTATATGTAAAATTTGGCAGAATCTATCTTGGTTAAAAACATGAAAACCTGAGATATTTGAATGATGTAGTATAACTAAAGTTATATTAATATTTCTGAGTTTTGTACAAAGGTTTTAACAAGTCCATTCTATGTTTTGATAATCATTTTATCTTCTGTTCCTATGGGAAGTTTCTGTGCTATCAATTATAATTTAAAGTGATCACGCTGATTTCTGTTCAAACTGTGGAGGAAGAAATTCAACTGAAACAAAATTCAATGTTATATGTACAGACAACCTAAAAGAACTAAGTAAAATTTAAAAATAAGATAACTATAATTCATCATTAATCAATTTAAATTAACAGTTTTACTAAATTGGCAGCATGTACTTAAATCTAAACTTCATGGAATGAGACTATGCCATTGAGTTGTTACAGAGATCTGTGTTTTAAGGACATTACTTGACTTCTCTTCTCCAGAGTAGAATCTGTTCGAACCCTGCATTGCTCAGTTTTCTTGCCATAGAGCTATTCTCACATCAAGAAAAATAAAATATTTTCTGTGATTAGCCATAAACTGAATTGCTCACTTCCAAACTTTAATTTACCTATAAAATCTCCTCTTTTCTGCTTGACATCGTAACCCAGAAGTTTCATTGGTTTTCTTTGTTATTACCCTTCTGGCACCTCCAGACCCCCGAGGCCTCAGATAGCTACTTTTCTTTGCACAAACATGCTGGCCACAATAAACCAAAAGTAGCAAACTTTTATTAATAACTTCTAGATTATAATGATTTGAACAGTGACACTGCACTATTGTTCTGCCTACCCCCTCCCAGTAGTGCTTGAAATTTATCTTAAAGGGAGACTTTATGGGCAGCAATTTTTTTAAAGCTTCAAATAGTGGGTTTGTCTTGAAGGTATATCTGCATAGCAAATGAACTTGTTTTCTTTGGTACGTCTCTGAGGTGGCTTGGTGGGGCTGACAGAGATCATGAGGTATCTGTGATCCCGCAAGCTACACCTGTCTTCACCATCACCCCTTCCGGCTCCCTCAATTCCCCGAAGTCCTCATGTTATCTGCAGTCTTCTAACACACAGGCCACTTTATTTGCACCACACCACATAAGAAGTTGACATTTTTTGAACGTTGCTTATTTTCTGTAGGTGGCAGAACTTCTTGCTTGACTTCAAAGTAAAAAGAGGGAATGGGGGAAATTCTATTACACATAGGAGTCTTTCTAGAAGCTTATCTCTACTAAAGATGTACACAACACCTATCCAGTTAAGGGCTGACCACACAAGAGTATTCAGGAGTATTTACTGAAAATAGAGGAGAAGTAATTCAGCCTGTAGACCAATTAAATGGTGCTTTGAATTGAAACCATTAAATAACATTATGGAACTAAAGTAGTTTAAAAATAATCTTCTCTATAGACTTTTCTCTCTTTTCCACTTGGAATGCATAGTAAATTAAGATATTGTAAAGAAAATCTTCTCTGTTGTTCTCTATTACAACACTCTACTGGCAGAGTTCTGGTCACCAAATGTGTGGGGTTTTTCACCATATCAGGTAATTCTGTGGCACTAACTGTGTGTCCTATAATTCAATTCAGTTCTGACACTGTCTATGTGGAGTTACATCTGATCTGACAGGTTAAGGGTTCAGTCCCACAAGACTGCACCCTCCCCCACTTCAGACATCAATTGCACTGGAAATAAATCAGAGATTCCTACCACCCCCTCCTTGGTGTCCATTAATTTGCTAGAGCAACTCACAGAACTCAGGAAAACAGTTTATCCTTACTAGATTACCAGTTTATTATAAAAAGATATACAGCAATCCCACCTTATTAATGGTTTTTGTTTTCTTCAATCAACGGTGGTCCGAATTGTATGTGATACAATTAAATGGAAAATTCCAGAAATAAACAATTTGGAACTTTTAAATTGTGTACCACTTTGAGTAGCGTGATGAAATCCTGTGCTGTCCCACCCAGGACTTGCATCATCCCTTTTGTCTAGCACATCCACACTGTGTACACTGCCTGCCCATTGATCCTTAGTAACTGTCTCAGTTATCAGATCGACTGTTCAAGTACCCCTTATTTTACTTAGTAATGGCCCCAAAGCACAAGAATAGTGATCCTAGCAATTTGGATATGCCAAATTTGGATATGGAAATTTGGATATGCCAAAGAGAAGCTTTTTAAGTGAATAGGTGAAAGTTCTTGACTTAATAAGGAAAGAAAAAAATATGCTAAGGTTACTAAGATCCATGGTTAACTTTTATTAGAATATGTTGTTTTCATTGTTCTATTTATATTAGCTATTATTGTTGATCTCTTACTGTTCTTAATTTATAAATTAAACTTTATCATAGGTATGTATGTATAGGAAAAAACATGGTATGTATAGAGTTTGGTACAATCTACAGTTTTAGGCATCCACTGGGGAGCCTCAAATGTAACCCCCTTGGATAAGGAGGGACTACCGTAACTCAGAAATAGCCAGATGGAAGACATGCATATGGCAAGGTGTGTGAGAAGGGGCACAGAGCTTCTGTCCTCTCTCTGGTGCCACCTTGTTAGCACCTCCATGTGTTCACCAACCTAGAAGCTCTCTAATCCCCATTGCTTAGGATTGTTGTGGAGGCTTCATTACATAGGCATGACTGATTGAATCATTGGCCATTGGTGAGTGATTCAACCTCCAGCAGCTATCCCCACCTCAGAGGTCAGGGGGTGTGGAAAGTTCTAACCAGCTAATCATGTGGTTTTTCCCCTGGTAATCAGCCCCCATCCTGCAGTTATCTAGGAACTTTCCAAAAATCACCTCATTAAGATAAACTGAGGTGTGGTTGAAAGGTGCTTACTGTGAATAAAAAGAGACACCCATTTCACTTTCATCACTCTGGAGCTCTCTCAGGAACTGGGAACAAAGATTAAATATTATAACCAAAAATGCCCTCGAAGCTTTTATCACTTATGAAGTTAGAATGGATGTAGGAGCTGTGTGCCAGGAACCAGGCCAAAATATATATTTCTTATTATAAATCACAATATCTTAAGTATTTTTCTACATTACAGTTAAAATATTATTCACTAAGTTTAAATTAGCCATCAAGACTTAAAAATCAGTAGATTGCACATAAACATCCAGATTTATTGCTTTCTTAGAAAACCATGATATCTAACAATGTTAGGATGGTCTTCCCCCTTATGAATTTTAAGGGCACAAATTTGTTTCAATGTTTTGGAGGGGGTTTGGAAGAGGCAGTTGGTTCTGTGGATGGTCCAGTTTTTGTGCTCAGCTTGCACTGCAAAAAATGGTAGATAAAAATGGATGGGCTTTGAGTAAAATCTCTATGGGACTTTGAGAGTTCAAACTGTAAACTGTCTTGATGTCAGTAGTTGGCTTTCACAGTTAGAGATTGGGGTTCTGTCTTTTCCTGAAGACATGAGATTTGATGGCACATTTGTTGCTTTGGCATCAGCAGTGGCAGGGGGTTCTGCTACAGCAAGCAGGAGTCGGGGCAGGGAAAAGGTGGGTGGCAACCAGTGGCCAAGGACACTACTGTATAGCACATCCATGGGATACACTCGTAGATCCCCCAAACCATGGGGGGTGAGTAGGAGAGTGGGGCTTGTTCCTCAAGAGAATTCCCAAAGACAGCTACTAATTATGATTATTTTTTTTAATTTAAAGGCTGCTGTAACCTAAGAAATAGTGGTTACTTATGCTAAATTTTACATTACCTCACACATCTCTGATGGCAGGATTTTTTAAAGTCTTCAGAAAATTTACATTGCAAAGAGTATCTGATATATAGTATAAATATGTTAATTATTATCTTACTATTTTAGTATTATTCTTGCATTTTTAAATGAAGAGAGTGTCTTAAACCTTTAATCTTCAATGCAATTCTTGTATTTGGAATGTTAACCTTAAAACAAGAACATTATAACAGAGACTGTAGAGGCTAGATATTAAATTTTATAAGAAAAGCTTTTAGTGCCTTTTGGATGAAAACAATTTCAAGTCCACACTTCTTTCGAGGTAAATTCTTACAGAGAGCAATACTGAATGCTTGAGATTATTTAATCAATACTTACACATTTTGATGTATTCAAGGACAGACTTGCCAACATCATTCTTATTAAGACAAAGTTAACATCATCATAGGATGAAAGAATTTAGTAGCCTTTAAAAGCTGGAAATGCCAGTGGTATTACTTATGCAGACAGTTTCTGCTGTTAGCACTCTGACCACATTAAACACACTAGCAGTCACCAAAGGGCTGTCAAGTAGAATTTCCCTTTCAAACTTCCATCTTAGTCAGCTAAATAATATGAAAGCTATTCGTCATGCCACATAGATCAAATATGAGCTGCTTGCAAAATGAATGACCTGTGAGGTCATCTGCAGGCCAAATGTGATCTTGGAAAAGAAGTGTATATGGAAAGATAATGCAGGTCAATGAAAGGAACAGCTGATATCCAGAGTGAAAAACAAACCTTAAAAATGTTTCCAAGTTGGAAAAAGTGAATAATGAAAAAAATCTTTGCTCTTTCATTTCCATTGACCCTCTTTTGAAGGCAAGAACTATGTGGAGATCCCTCCAAGTGAAGATGCTCTTCCTAGTCTAACATCCGATTTTGATGCTCATGTTTTGACAGATAAGAAGATGAGATATTCTTTTCTGCTGAGGTCAGGTGTTTCTGTGGTTATATCTGGTCCTGAAGTTTGCTTAAAGAATAAACAAATTATTATCAAATATCCACACACTTAAGGTTGTTATGAAGTGTGTATGTGTGTATATGTGATTACATATGTTTGCATGTAGAAATTCATCATGCAAACAGAACTTGTAAAGTTGAAATATGAAGCTTTTGCTGTGCAGATTGTATACAAATTTCCCAGAACATATGGTAACATTTTTGTGCATGTCTTCTTTTGTAAGACAGAGAGTTCCTTGAATGCAACTGCCGGATTTTATTTGTCTTTGGGCTAAAGCACCAATAGGCTAGCTCATTGTAGATATTCAGTAGATATTTCTGATAAATAAATCCTACGGCCAGAAATTGCCAATGGGCAACCATATTATGAATGAAGGGACTTCTTCTAAAAAATTTTATAATTAGATGTGGCACTATAATGGGAAAAAATGGACTTGAAATAAAAAATAATGAAAAGATCTGAATTCAAGTCCTTGTCCCCATAAATTACTGCTGTATTGCCTGGTGGTAAGCATTGTGTCTTCAATGGAAAAAAGGTGGGGATTAGGGGCAGAGGTGGGGAAAGGTGAAAAAAATAACTACATAAGAAGACTGTAAGAGGATCACCGAGGGGCCGGCCCAGCAGCACAGCTGTTAAGTGAGCATGTTCCACTTCTCGGCAGCCCGGGGCTCCCCGGTTCGGATCCCAGGTGCGGACATGGCACCGCTTGGGACACCATGCTGTGGTAGGCGTCCCAAGTATAAAGTAGAGGACGACGGGCATGGATGTTAGCTCAGGGCCAGTCTTCCTCAGTAAAAAGAGGAGGATTGGCAGTAGTTCACTCAGGCCTAATCTTCCTCAAAAAAAAAAAAATGGATCATTGATTTTTAGGTAATTTTTTTCAGTCATTCAAAAAACATATTTTAAGTTCTTACTGTATGTCAGGCACTGTTTATCAGTGATGGAGCTATAGAAGGAAAGTTTCCTGTTCTCAGGGAGTTTACATTCTAGTGATCTGTTGTGTGATATTATATTGTATGATATTATACTTTAACTGTTATACTTTTTCATTTTAACTGTGCTATATACTATGTAGTGTATTAGATAATGTTGTGTTGATTAATATCTTAGAAAATATATTGACATGTGCTATATTAAATAGTGACATGTATAATATAATGAAAAGTATAAAGAAAAATAAAGCATCTTAAGGCAATGGTGCTGCTGTTAGATGAGGTGGTCAGGGAGACGACATTTGAGCCAGGCCTAAATGAAGTCTGACAGCATGTCAATGAAGAAATAGGGCGGGAGCATCTTGTAGGGGAGGAAGGCAATTCCTCGACCCTCTGGGTCCTTCTGGGTCCCTCCAGCTGGCCTAAGAATTAAATTGACATGAGACTGAATAACAAGAGAAAATCAAACAAATATAACATCATGTATACATGAGAGAAACCCAGGAAAACTGAGTGACTCAGTCAAAATAGCCAAAGCTGCCACCTTACATACCATCTTCAGCTAAAGACAAAGGAGGATGCTGGGGGGTAGTGGTTTGGGATTTCAAAGGGGAGGAAGGCAATTTACATGGAAATGGAAAAGCAAATATTTGGTAAACAAATGTTTGCTGGGTCATCTATAGACAATATGACCTGAGAGATACATTTTATATTACATTACAGTTATCTTATGGTATTAGATCCTACCTGGAAAAAGCCTTCTAGCTTAAATTCTCTTAGGCAGTTAGGGGGAGGTGAAAGTTTCTATCAGAGCCTTTTGTTCTTAAAAATAATCAAGGCAATGTGACACATTTTGGGGTGGCCAATTCTGATCCCCCACAATTTGAAGCAGAAAGAACCTCAAATGAAAGTTCCTGAAGAAAGACTCAGCTTTATTTCCTCAAGAAAAAATAAGAAGTCCTGTGTGATTGAGTGTGGAGAGTCAGGCGAGGAAGAGAAGGAGACGACGGAGAGTTAAGCCAAGGTCAGATTATGGAAGGGTTTTTTCTGCTATTTTAAGGGCCAGGAACTCAGAGAATAGGCCATTCTAGAGATGAGTATTTTAGAGTCATCAATACATAGATACCAGTGAAAGTAAATAGAGAAGAATAATTTTCAATGACTGAACCCTGGGGAACTCCTGAATTTGAGATCTGGATGAGTATACAGCCAAAGAGACTCAGGAGTGGCTGGTGAGGTAGGAGGAGAATGGGGAGAAAGTGCCTCAGGCCCATGCAAGTATTTGAATAAGGATGAGTCACCCTCTGTGTCAAATGCCACTGCAAGACTGAGGAAGATGAGGACTGAAAGTCACCCTTTGCATTTGGTGGCCTTCACAGGAACAGTTTAGTGGAGTGTTGAAGGCAAAAGCGGACAGTAGCTGATTCAAAAGAGAATATGAAATAAGGACTTTGAGTCAGAGAGTGAAGTACTCTCATGAGAATGAGGAATGCAAAATTGGAGCTATCGAAGGATGGGCATGTGAGGTAAAGGAAGAATTTTTCTGCTAAGATGGGAGATATAGTACCATACCTGTAAGAAAGACAGCAGTATTGTTCAGACGGAGCCTATGATGAGATGGGTGTCCCAGGGGGAGCAAACACTGGTATGGTGGATGCTGAGGGGGGAGTGGAAAGTAAGAGCCATATTATATGTGATCTTATCAAGTTTACAGTCTCAAGCTTCCAACCCTAAATGCTATTGAAAGCACTTTGCATTATCAAAATTGAGATGGAGATATAAATCCTTTTTTACTCTTTTGAAGTCACACCACATTTAAACAGCTGATAGTAAAATACAATAGAGCCTAAAGTCAAAGGCCAGTCAGTTTTGCTCAGAACCAGTGGTGTGCTAGCAAATATTCGACCACCAACTCTCTTGGAGGGGCAAAGCACCCTGATCTGTAGTCATTGCCAGTTACTGTAGTGTAAATACTCTTACTATGGCTGATTTCAAGCTACTACTAACTGCTTAACAACCAGCTTTCAAAATTCCTGAATGTTTAACAAGAAGCTCTCACAAGTCAGCAGAAGCTGGCTCCACCATACCATGATCAGTCATAACTTCAAATTTACGATCCGTCCAGTGACTCTAAGCTTCCTGAAGATAAGAAATGTGTCTGGCCTATCTTCCTATCTCTTTAAACAGCACATTGATTTACCTAATATAGCCACACACTAAATATCTGAGAAAGAAAGGAAGAGCAGATGCTCTGATCAGTATCTGGGGTAAATGACATCTGTCAGCCACTCTGCTCAGAACGTGCCTCCCCATTCCACCTCCTTGGTTCTGTCTCACACGTCTTAGCTTAGACGTCACCTTCTGAGAAACACCTGTCTACTGATTCTGTCCAACTAGGTCCCCACAATTATTTTATATCTTTGCACTCTATTGTTCTTTTTTTCAAAATACTCAGCACCATACATCATTTTACACCATTTGTTTATTTACTTACCTATCTATCGCACCAGACAATAGTCTCAAAATAAGGCAAGGACAGTGTCTATTTTATTCCCAGTGCATAGTTTGCACTCAACAGTGCCTGACTGATAATACACACTTAATGAATAAATATACTTCATACAAATAACTGATTTTACATGATTTATTAGTAAAAAGCAAGCTATTTAATTTAACAAAGTGCCAATCTTGTTGGTAAATTATTTTGATATCTACAATACCATTAAGATACTTTATTTTGCATCTTTTCTTAGTTATCAGTTATCAGAGTAGAGAGTTAATGCTACTCAAAGGTTCACCAACTTTGTTTTCTACAAACAGATGTCATTGTCAATTTGAAACTGTAATTTTACATGGTTTTATATCCTGGAATGTTGTTCATGTCCTCTGTACTTATCTAAATTTACATACACACACTAATAGCCATACACACACTAAAGATGGAGACAAATACTAGTAGAAGAAGACTTGCACTCATCCTCCTGGTAATCATGAGGCAGTGTGAATTTCTGTATGAAAGGCCCTTTCTATACCAAAGGCCCTTTCCTGTTACATCTACAGAGACCTCAAGCCTGTCTTATGTCATACAGCATCGTTTACCTGTTTCTATGCCCTTTGCTCATGCTGCTTGCTCTGCTTTGAACATCCTCCTCATCATAGGCTCTACCCATAAAAATTCTGTTTTCCATCAAATTTCATCTCTACCACCCCCTCTAACCATAAGATGTTTCTCATGTTCACATGGCATTCCTTAAACAGACATTTACTCAGAGACTGCTATGTCCCTGGCACTAAGCAAGTACTGGGAATTCAAAGAGAAACAAGACATAGTCCTGCCACCGGGGGCTAACTGTACAGATGGAAGTCAGAGCAGTAAGCATCGTGGGCTTCACACAGGGTCAAATGAGAGGCTCCAAGCAAGTCTGAGTTCTAGAAGAATGCTTCCTGGGAAAGACAGAGCCTCTCCTGAGTTATAGCCACTCTATGATGGTATGGGGGTTCAGAATTTGCCACCCCAACATGTGTCTCTTTGTCTTGATTATTCATAAAAACAAAAGGCTTAGGAAGAAACTTTGACCTTCCCCCAACTGCCTAAAAGAACTTAAGATAGAAGGCCTGTTCCACGAAAGAGCTAATACCATAAGATAAGTATAGTAATAATATAAACTAAGTGTGATAGGGAGAAACCTAGCAAGGGAGTCTAATCAAAGTCCTCTCTATGTCCCATTGTCTCTGCATGGCATGGTAGACATTCATTTAGCAAGCATTTGCTTTTCCATCTCCAGGTGAATTGTCTTCCTCCCCTTTGAAGTCCCAAACCACTACCCCCAACATCTTTCTTTGTCATTAGTTGAAGAAGGCATTTAAGGTCGTGGTTTTAACCATTTTGGTGAGTTGCTCAGTTTTCCTGGGTTTCTCTTATGCACACATGTCATTAAATTCATTTGATTTCTCATATCAATTTAATTCTTAGAAAAACCAGAAGAAACTAGAGGGTAGAGGAATATTCTTCGTCCCCTACAGTTGACGATGAGGATGGGCGAAAACTTAACTGGCTGGACACTGCTCACTCTAGGACTACTGCAGCTGAGAAATCCTGGACCTCTGATCAAAGCTGGAAGGAGGTAGGAGTTCTTACCATGTCAGTCTCCCAGATCTCTGTCTGCAGGGTCCAATGGAAGTGAGAGTGGTGATTTTTTTCCTTTTCTAAATTTAGATTCGCAGGAAAAAATATTTGTGAAGCTAGTTTCTTGGACTCAGCAACTCTGGGAAATGTGAGTACTCTTTGGTTTATTGATCCTTCTCCTCCCAGAGGTGGTCACTATCTTTGCTTGTCTCTGGCTGTTGTGTCATTCATCATAAAAAGGAAAAACCATAGGACAGTATGCATGCATAAGCCCTACAAGCTTGTTGTAGGCCAGCCCCACAGTCTGGTGATAAACTTTGCTGTGGGTTAATATGCACATGAGGTAAAAATCTATTACTAAGGGATGTCTTGAAAGCCAAAAGAGTACAAATTTCATGGGCACAGGTTGAACATTTAAGAGCCATTAGGGTGCTCACCACCTCAAGAAGATTCCCATGATAGGATAAGTTGGTCACAGAATGGAGTAGGTGACACAGGTCCTCTTGCCAACCTTAAGGAAATTTCTGTTGAACAAGGTACTTTGAAAACAACACACAATTCCCAACCCCATGGCATTTCCCGCTTGAGTCCTGGTTTGGCTCCAAGAGACCCAACGCTTAGCCAAAGCTGTTAATGTGAATGTAAGATGAGATTTTTTTTCTTTTGTCTTATTCTATGTCTTGAGAACTTGGTTTTGTGATCTGTCTGGTCTCTGCCATCCAGAGAATGCAGATACTGGCATGCATCTTGGTAGCCAGTAAAATAGACTTGGGTTCTGAGATGCACTCTCCTTGTCTGGCTGTGTCACCTCTCAGGGTGTTACTGGTGCATTGGGTTCTTCCTGTCCCCCAGGATAGAAATCAAGAGAGACAACAAATGGGAATGGAAAAGTAAAAGTCTATTCGCTTGTGCAGAAGGGAGGCACAAGGGAGCCAGTGCAGAAAGGAAAGGGGCAGGTAACCAGTTCATTAGGGAGTGGGATTGTGAGGCTTTTGTTAGGCAAAGCTTGAGGAGGAGTACCTGTCATTGCATGTAGAGGTGGAATTTTTGTTATTTGACATGCCACCACATGCTTTGCATGTATCCTTGGCATGCTAGCTCTCCATCCCTAGGTGTGACTTGCTATGGTAACGGGGCTAAGGTCACTTTCAGTCAACTCCTGGGTGCTAGGGCATGTGTATAAGCCCAGGAAAGTCCAGAGGCTGTGGAATGTGGATCTTGGTGGTCTCTATCTGATTCTCTTGCCTTGGCGATTGGTTAGGGGCCTAGTCTTGTTCGGGCAGGGGCCTTGAGGATGACCCTGTCTTAGGGGGAGTTTGTCATAAAGGATCCCAGTCTACAAGGGGCCTCTGTCATCTCAACCTTCATTGCTTGTTAGTGCTCGAAAAATCCCACTCCACTAGCAGCTGCCCAGTGTCACAGATTAGTGGGTCTGTGACTGGAGTCTTCCCACGTTCCCATGGGACACTGGAAACACCCTTTTCACTACACCATCCTTACCACTTGTGCAACAAAGGCCTTCTTAGACCATTTTTGAGAGTGAATGTTCTGGATCTTGTGAACACTGCTTCTTTTGTACTCTCTTTTGGGGTTACCTGTTTTGTCCATGGCTAAGCCATAAAAGGCTTCTTGGTTTGAGTCTCCATTAAGATCCCACTCATCAATGGTCAGATTATAGATCCCTTAAATTGGAAAAACTTTTAAGTGGAAAAACATTTTAGAGATCTCTGAAACATCCTCTTTGAGGGTGTATAACCACTCTGTACACCCTACTTCTTTGGTGCCCTTTCTTACTTTGGGAAGAAAGACCCCAGGCCATCGTCCTCCCATTTTAGTTCAGAATCAACTCACCAAAATTTTCATTTATAGATTGGTTATGGATTATTTTTGTCAACATACAGGTGCTAATGAAAGTATTAAGTTAATTAACAAGAGAATAGGAAGAAGCCCAGGGGAAAGTCAAGGGACTTTTCTCAACAAGGTGGAAATTTTTTAAAGGGTTTTTAGGAAATAAGGTAAGTAAAGCAAATATTAAAAAGGGAAAACAAAGAGGAATCAAAAAGGGAAGAGTCATGGGATTTATCCCAGCAGGTTGGAAATCGTTAGCTAATTATTAAAAAGTGGAATGAATAAGAGGGACATTGATGGGGTCTGCCTAAGGTTAGGTGGGCTAAAGGGACCCCCTACTGACTCCCAAACATCAAAAAGCCCCAAATAACCCACTCTATTTCCACCAGTTTGGAGAAGTTTAAAAAGCTGGAAGGCAGAAATCACAATGAGAAACCTGACTAACAATCACTTGGGGCAATAGTTAAGCCACTTAATCAGGTTAAAGATTGACAAAAGGGTCAAGGTCCCTTGGCTAAACTCTTGCTGTGGACTCAAGCCTTTTTTAAGAAATGGGTAAGAGGCTGGCCCCATGGCTGAGCAATTAAGTTCGTGCGCTCTGCTTCAGTGGTCAGGGTTTCACCAGTTTGGACCCTGGGCACAGACATGGCACTGCTCATCAAGCCATGCTGAGGCAGCACCCCATGTAGCAGAGCCAAAAGGACCTACAACTAGAATATACAACTGTGTACTGGGGGTCTTATGGGAGAAGAAGAAAAAAGAAAAAAGTAGAAGATTGGCAACAGATGTTAGCTCAGGTGCCAATCTTTAAAAAGGAAAAAGAGAAATGGCTAAAATAACCAGGAGATAGAGAAGAGAAGCTTCTAAGAAACTCTGATGTAAGAACTCCACAGCTGTGGTACCAAAACCAATTCTAGGGACCCTGACTCAGGCTACAATTAGATTGAGAAAATGTAAAAGCCTAAGTGTTGATAAGATTATAAAGTTTGGAATGTTTGAGCTAATATTACATGAAGAGGTTGTGCCAACTTTGCCTGAGTGGTTTTCCAGAAATAAATGTTAGGTCTGGCTGGGAACGCTTCCTCTACCCAATAGTACAAAACCAAGACTTATTGATGAACTCTTAATGGAAGCTATGATTAAAGGTATAAGAGTTTATGGAATTAAGATAAAATTTTGTAAGAGAATTGGTATATTTAAATGAGCTTTATATGAAATGATTGTATCTCTTTTGCCTGATTGTATTTGATTGTATAGTGGAGATGGATGTTGTGTCTCACTGGGGAATGTTTCCACTGCCTGATATTGTAAAACAGAGGATATATAAATCTACCCTCCAGACAATGTTAATTAAACATGCTAAAGGGAGTCATTAGGGTTGCCTGAGCCCATACAATGTGAGATGGAAACTAGAGGCTGATATTAGATGCTAATAAAAATGATAATAGAAGCCCCCCCACCAAGTGTAAATTGATCTAAGGTTGAATTGTGCACTTAGAAAAAGGGCCTTTGTTAAACACTTTGTGCAGACTGTTTAAAGGAGGGGTACCTTGTCCTGAAGTTTTGGAACATAAAAATCTTTTGATTTACATCTTAGTTAAAAATCTCCCTGACATAAAGAAGCAAATTAAAGAAAATGTAGTTGGATGAGTGGATCAGCCTTTGATGTCATTCAGGCTACAACCCAAGCATTTGAGAAATTTAAAGCAATTATGTTTGTCTTACAAAAAGGGAGAGGAAATAGTTGGAAATTTGACAAAACAAAAAAGGATCTTAATGTTTTCTCCACAAACATTAGTAAAAAGATTTAGCAGTTGAACTTAACTCTTTCCAATTGCTAAACCAAAATTTGGATTCAACTATTCTTTTATAAACTAATGAGTTTTGTATTCTACCTGATTTATAGTGAAAATGTATCAGAAGCTATAAGGTGTCTGTCTGTGTCTGCCTGTGTGTTCATGTATGTCCATATCTATATGTTGTAAACGTGAGATATTTTTCTACCTCTGGATGGTATGGCCAAAATTAAGAGCTCTATTTAATTGTCTTGAGGTAAGTGCTTATATAATTTATTTATAAATTTAATGAAACCTAACCATTTGTTTTTCAAGCTAACATATATAAAATAATCTTTGGTAAATAAAAAGTTATTTAAGGTTGCTTGTTTGATTGAAATAGACATTTCCTTACAGTTATCAACATTGGATATAAGGCAGACATTCATCCTTTATTCTACTTGGGTTTATTAGTGTTGACGCAAATAATCAATAATCATCTGTGAATCAAAATTGGGGTGAGTTTATTATATGAGTCAATCCTGAGGACTATAACCTGAGAGAAGCAACCTCCATGAGGGCAGGAGGCACTCTGGAGAAGCAAGGTACACAGTCTGGTTATATGCCTTTTTGGAACAAGGAACATGCATCAAATATGACAGGAATATCTCTTTTTACTGCAGTCACAAGGTGTTTTGCTAGCACAGCAGATCCGTGGTCACAATGTGTACATGGTAGGTCAATTTGACCCTGGTCTAGGCAGAAATGCATATCTTTAAAGATATGCTGATATGGGAGGGAGGCATACATCACTATTTTTAAAGGCAGCAGTCTTGACTTTGGGATATTGGAAAGGTTTAAAGCAGATGTACAATGCATGCTTGACAGGCCACATCAGGCCATTCTGAAAAAACAAGGTGAGGCCAAATTAGTTTTAAACCAAATGGCTTCCTCCTACACCTCAATATACTCTGTTCCAAATTTGTCAGCAAAATAATAGCTAATTTTGTCAAATGTCTCATGGGTAATCTAAACTATTTTTGGGAGCAAATGATTTAGATAGATGTAAGTGAAATAGGACTTTATAAATACATTTTTAGTAATAATTATATTTTATGGCATATGTATTTAAAATAACTTCCAAAATCTCTTTGGTAATGTAGGGGAAAAGAATACTTCTCTATCTTTTAGATTCTTCTGACTGGTCTAAGAATTAAACTGACATGAGACAGAGTAACAGAAGAGAATCAAACAAAATTTAATAATATGTATACATGGGAGAAATCCAGGAAAACAGTAACTCACCCAAATGGCTGAAGCCATCACCTTAAATACTATCTTTCATTAAAGACAAAGGAGGATGTTGGAGTAAGTGGTTTGGGATTTCCAAGGGGAGGAAGGTAATTCACATGGAGATGGAAAAACAAATGTTTGTTAAACAAATGTTTGCTGGGCCATCTATAAACAATGGAACCTGAGAGACAACTTTGCTTGCTCTTCCTTGATAGCAAGATGCCTTGCTAGGCATCTTCCTATCTATCACACTTAGAGTTTTCTATGGTGGTAACTCCCTCCTAGGACAGGCCTTCTATCTTAAGTTCTTTTAGACAATTAGGGGGAAGCTCAAAGTTTCTTTCTGATCTTTTTTTCTTAAAAGTAATCAAGCCAAGGAGACACATTTTCAGGTGGCAAATTCTGATCCCCCACAGTAACCTGAAACTTTGTAGTTTCACTAGGTTAAATTAAATGATGGAAAATTCATTAAATACCTAGATCATTTTCAAATATGTAAAAACACTGAAACATTAATTGCTAAACAAGCTTGTTTACCTACTTTAGTCTTTTTATTACAGACAAACTAAAAAATGCTCAGGTCTGTTAGTAAACATGTCTTGTGCTTTACTAAAAGGTCATGCTATGAAGCAGCACGTTTCTAAAATTATGAGAAGTATTTATGAATTTTCCAAGCCACAGAATTCTAATGCAAAAGACAATTCATAATTGCTTACTTCTTAGTTTTCACCAAAAACTAAGGTTTCCAGGGGTTAAAAATCCTAATTAATATGTATGATTAAATCTACTAATAATTAATAAGAAAAGCTTGTATTCAAGGAGAGTAAAATGTATATTTTCAGTACAAAAATGTAGAATGAATAAAGATATTTTTATTTGTTTTGTTAATAAAGAGATTATAAAAGATTTTTCCTTAATTTTGCATAAGTCCACCTGAAAGGTAGAAATTCTATAGTTTGTCAAAATAACTTCCAATGTTCAAAAAGCTGAAATTCCTCTCTTATGAGAACTAAGGTGGTTGTTTTTTTTACTCTTTAACTCTCTATGTTTGCCTTTAACATCTTCTGGTGTCACTTTGGTAAAATTCATAACTGAGCATTGTTTCACAGTGACCTATGAGCCTTCTAATATTTTTGACAAACTTCCACAAAATTCAAATCCTAAATAAAACCTTTCCTTTGACCTGAAAGTAACTGAGAATTTCCAGTAGGCCCCTGGGTTCTCAAATAATTTATTCTCTATTCCTGTATAATGGAAGATATTAAACTAATTAGGCTTATTGGGTACATTAAATTGCATGGGAAGCACTGTCAAACAAATGACGATAAACTTTCTTAGGTTATATTGACTAGGTAAATATTATTACTATAAAGGTTTACATTCCTAAAATTCTAGTCTGTTCTGGTTATCAGTCATAATTCCAGTTATTAACTTAAAATGTCATGTCACAAATAACAAAATTTCTTTGTCAATTGCCATTTTTAAGTCTTTTGTAATTTACAGATAATTATTGTTTTACCTCTGATGCTTTTGCAAATATGTTTCATCTTCAGAGATATTCACGGAAAGGAATCTGACACTTTAGAATACAGGTTTCTGGTAAACATTCACATCCTAAAACTGAACTGAGTTAGAATTTATAGAACTCTAACACAGAGACTGATGGCTTCATAAAACTGCTAACAAAAGATCAAGATCAAGAGTTACATGGGACTGAATGAACTGATGAGGATCATCAGAATTTTTATAATTTTTGTTTGACATATTGCTGATTTTTTTTAATGTTCTATTTTTCCAGATTTAAGGAAAACTTTTTCTCTTTTTCCTTATGCTAACTATGACATACCAATGTGGTAAATTATACCTTTGTAAGCAGAACTCAAATATTTATCTTTTTCTCCCTGCCTGATCCCTCTAGAATTTGGAAACTCTTAAAGTATCAGTATTCTTATTTTCATGGCAATATAGTTATTTGTATAAGTTCAATAAGAATCTGTTCTCTTTATAACAGGACACAATTGGAAACGTTAGTTATATTACCAAGGCTTTGACTGGAATGTCATATTTGAGAGAGACATGCTTAGACTCAGATATGACCAGACTCTAAGGACCAAAAGTTGAATTTATAGAACAAATAAAGCCCCTTGGAAATATCAGCCTGGTAGCTTACTTACAGGGTTCCTATAATATTTACCAGATGAGTAAAGAAGATCACTTCCTGGTGAGTGAGAACCTCAGGATATTTTCAAGACCTCAAGAAGAGAGGAAGTCACCCAAATCTATAGGTAATTGCAGGCAATCTGGTGAAAAGTTCTTGGCTTCGCTTTCCTGGCCTAGACAGACCTTTAAATTTCAATCTGAGATTCGTCCCAACACAGAAGATTTCAAAGAGCCTATATGATCAATTCATATTCTTGTTGTACTTATGCAAATAATCAGGCCAATTTTATTGAAATTACACTTATTTTACAACCCAAGTAGTCCTAACTTGGCTATCTTTGGTAAAATTGAGGGTGATTTGAGAGAAAAAGATTATGTTTCAGTAGAAACTATAATACCCACTCATGGATATTACAGTCTACTATTAATTATCTTTAAGATTTTTGTTTTCCACCTGTAAACTGTACTGTATCCTGAATTCTTCTGGTTTCCTTAACTATCTGATTACAAATCTCCAAACTAACATTTTAAATTTTTTTCCAGCCTTTTCATTTGGAATTATTGAGAACTAAAACCAATCTTTTTCCTGAAACTTTGCAAACTGAAGCTTAACAACTTGATATAAACTTAAGAGAAATCACCATGATAGCCCATATTTCAATAATTTCTATGCCTGTTGCTGTGTAAACCACTCAGAAAGATACGTGAACACACAATGACATTATCAGAGATGTTTCAAACTGCAAAAGATACTTCAACTCTGACATCTAGAAATCTTCTTGACTGGCTGGCCCTGGGCACAGGAACTAGTTTATAATTTGCTCCAAACATTAACCTTTTTTCTTCTTGTTGTTTCCATAGAAATGCCTCTTATTAAATACTTTATTACTTGTTTACACAGTATAGGCCTAACTTTGGGAGCCCACCTGCATTACCTCCTCCTAAAATGAATTTAACTGGACTGACCCATTGTCAGGACTAAGAGACTGGTTCAACCAGGTGGGACAATCTACAAACTCAGCTTATGGACTGTGAAATTTTTTGAAGTTTCAAAGGCAGGAATGTGGGGAATCACAATTTGCCACCCAAAAATGTATCTCTTTGTCTTGATTATTCATAAGAACAAAAGATTCAGGAGGAAACGTTGACTTTCCCCTAAACTGCCTAAAAGAATTTAATATAGAAGGCCTGTTCAGGAAGGAGCTAATACGGTAATATAACTATAATATAGTATGAACTAGGTGTAGTAGACAAGGAGGGACCTAGCAAGAACCATCAAATAAAAGTACTCCCCATGTCCCATTGTCTCTGCATGGCCTGGTAAGCATTTGTTTACCAAACAGTTGCTTTTTCATTTCCATGTGAATTGCCTTCCTCTCCTTTGAAATCCCAAACCCCTACCCACAACATCCTTCTTTGCCTTTAAATAAAGATGGTATTTAAGGTGGTGGCTTCAGCCATTTTGGTGAGTTACTCTGTTTTCCTGGGTTTCTCCCATGTATACATGTTACTATATTTGTTTGATTTTCTCTTGTTATTCTATCTCATGCCAATTTAATTTTTAGACCAGCCAGAAGAAGCTATAAAAGGAAAACAGTGTAAGCCATTGGGATATCAGCCATGAGAGGAACCAGGCAAACTTGATGAACTTTATTATCAGAAACTGCTTGAGAGTCTTGTCCAGACACCTGCAATGAAATGAATAAACTATATCTGTTTTACTCTTCCTTTCTATCAATCTACAAATATTCAAATTTTAGGGAAAGACTCCATTAGTCTAGCTTGGGTCAAATGTCTATCCCGTGGCTAAGCAAATATGTATTTATTGTAAATAAATATATTTTAAAGTATACTATAGTTACATTAGAAATTAACAGCCATATTAAGTTCATAGTTTGATAATAGGTACAAATTAATTGGGGCCATATACCTACCTCTGGCCAATTTAATGTATAATTACCAAAACAAGGTTGTGTGAAGATAGACCATAAACCATCCAGTCATTTTAATTAATTTAATTTAATCGAAATTTATTTAATCATTCCCCATTGTTAGACAATTAAGGTGTTTTTAACTTTATTATATATAACTCTGTTTATTCTATCTCTATCTCTAGAAGGTGTTTGCAATAGTTGGTAAAAACGATTATAGAGTCTAGAACAGAGGTGATAGCAGGTAAGGAAAAATATTGGACAAGATTTGGATATATATGCAAAAGTAGTAGAGCCAATAACTCTTTCCAATAATACATGAGTTAATTATGTGTTAATTAAGGTGGGGTAAAGTGCAGTACTATATATCTCAATGCAATAGAACTTTATTCCTCCCTGATGTACCAAAGAGTATGCATCTAGTGTAGTACGTCTCCAAGCATGATCTATGGAATATAATTCATGTAATGCTAATAAGCAGTTGAAGAAAATGGATTCTTTGTTCCATTAGTTTGAAAAATGCTTGTTTAAACAAGAGAGTCTGACTTATTTACTGATAGAATTTTGGAGTCCTTAAAATACTATAAATTGTATATAACCAAGAAAAGACTGCCTTTCCCAAAATGATTAACCTTGTAGCCTCCTTTGTTTAAGGAAACAATGTGCAAGACTAGTATGCAAAAGAACGAGAGTTTGGGAAACTGTTTTCCAGCTCCACTTAAGTATGAATCGGCTATTAGTTTAAGATAATTTTTATTATACTAAGTGTGGAGGTTTATTCCTACTTTATCTAGGAGTTTGTTTTTTTTAAAAAAAAAATAATGAGTAGGTATTAAATTTAATCTAAATTAATTAAACCAAAGGACATAAAAATCTATTGAGATTACCATGTGTCTATTCTTCTCTAACCTGTTGATAATGATGTACTATACTAATAATTTTTGTAATATTATACCATCTTTAAGTCTTGGAATAAATTCTACTTTACTAGAGTAAATAGTTCTTTCTACAAACTATCAAAATATACTAATTACATATTTATCAAGAATTGTTGTATCACACAAGTATCATTGCTCTATAACTTTCTCTCTTTTGTGCTATTATCAGCTTTTAATATCATAATAATGCTGATTCAAGCAAATGAGTCAGTCGTTGTATGTTATTTTTAATCCTTTGGAAGAGTTTGTATGAGATTTAAATTTGAAAGAATGCCCTATGATGAACCTGGAGCTATTTTTATGTGTAATTCTTTGAAAAGCATTTTTCAATTATTTACATGATTATTTGTCTACTGACTATTTTCTCTTTTTATGATTTTGCTGTACTTTGACTCATTTTTAGTAATTTTTATTTGTAATGTCTGTCTATTTCATGCATCTCTTCAAATTAAGAAGCAAAAACTATTACCTGGTTTTCCTTACACTTAATCTCTTTAACTGCTGATACCTCTCAGATTATGATGTCTATTTTGCAAGGATCTGAAAACTTTTCTGTAAAGAGCCAGATGATAAGTATTTTAGGCTTTGTTGGACGTACAGTCTCTATCACAATGACTCACCTCTGTTGTTGTTCTATAAAAGCAGCTATAGACAATATGTAAACAAACAGATATGGCTGTCTTCCAATAAAACTGTATTTTCAAGTGGCATGCCAGATTGTGTTCCACAAACAGTATTTTGCTGACCTCCTCATATATAGCATTACAATATTGTGATTTAAATGAGATAATTATGTCAAGCAGTCTATAATTGAGTTTCTGTGGCTGTCATGAGGCTTTAGGATATTTGTAAATATCATAATTTAATGAAATTTTCAGATATTAATCATGTATATAGCCTTAGAACCATAAGCTCATTATTTTTGTTTTTGATATATATAACTTAGCTCTAATATATTGATTCATACCTTTTTAGTGAAATGATGATGAACATGTAAGTTTCCTATAGAATAACATCATCAGTGAGGATATCCAATTTGCCTTAATTATTATACTCAATCTTTATTCTCAAGAGAGTGAATCTTGGCTTGAAGAGGTCCATTGATAAGAGAGACACTCTGTACTGTTTCTAATTAATAAGGAGAAAAAAATTAAGATTATATTAAGATTGAGGTAAGGTCACAACCAGTTCAAACATGTACTTTCCTGCCTGTGAGGGCAGGAGTAAGACAGGATATCTAACACTGGAGTTGAATTGGGCCTCTGACAGAATTCCCTTACCAGAAGGGAAATTCCCTTACCAGGGAAGATTCTTCTAGACAAATCCCATTAACAAAAATACCTCAGGGTTTTTTTTTTATTTAAAAAAAATTTTTTAAGGATTGAGTTAGTTTTCAATTGCTGGTGTAACAAGTTATAAATTTAGTGGCTTAAAATGACACAAATTTATTTACAGTTCTGGAGGGCAGAATTCTGAAATGGGTTTCACTGGGCTAAAATCAAGGTTTGGTGGGACTGCATTCCTTCTGTTGGCTCCAGGGGAAATCTCGTTTCTTTGCCTTTTGTAGCTCTGTATTCTTTGGCCTGTGGCCACCTTCCTCCATCTTAAAAGCCAGCAATGGAAGGTTGAGTTCTTCTCACATCACATCACTCTGGCCTCCTCTCCCGCCTCCTTCTTCCACTTTAAAGACCCCTGTGAATACTTTGGGCAAAATAATAATCTCCCTATCTTAATGTCAGCTGATTAGCAACCTTAATTCTATCTGCAAACTTCGTTCTTCTTTGATGGTGCCTTACATGTTTCCAGGTTCCAGCAGTTAGGAGTTGGCCCTCTTTGGGAGGCCAGTATTCTGCCAAACATAAGGATAAAATTATGCAAAGAGTTAAATAAACTGAATTAAACTTTGCTATAGAGGAGCTGATTGACCCCAGTCATCCTTATATCTGGTGTACCTGAAGAGCAAGGCCATGCACTTCCTGGAGAGTTGGAGTATACACTCATTTTTTTTTCAATAACCTGAATTAGGATATCTTATTCTTTACTTAGTGGTTAAAAGCATGGCTCTGAAACCAGACAACCTGGGTTCAAACTCCAGCACCACCATGTATTGGCTGTATGGCCTTCGATGAATCACTTTGTCCTATGCTTCAGTTTTTTCATCTGCAAAATGTTCACGGTAAAAGATCTACCTTGTGTGGAGCTGTTGGGATGATCAGCTGAGAGAGTGCTCCAAGCTCTTAGAAGGATGTCTGGAACACATGGGAAAGGGCACATTTACCAGGAAAAAAGGCACAGGTGCCTGACTTAACTTAAAAGACTATTGTACACTTTAAATTTATACAATGTTATATGTTAAATTTATCCAATTAAAAAGAAAAAGGAAAAACAATAGTAAAACTGTTTATTCCTCCTCCAATATTAGTTACCTGGAGAACGGGGAGGAGGAGATGGGAAGTGGGCCAGAATGGATTTTCTAACTTTGATCTGGGTCTCATATTGGTTTTCAGGTAGAAGGAGGAAATCCTCTGTGTATGATAGTTCATATGCAAATTATTTCCCTGGACTCTGAGAAAGATGAGCAGATCAGAGGGCGTGTTCCTTGGAGAAGAGCAGCATGGAAGTGATCCACGTGAATGCTCTGCCTTAAGGTAGTTTTCATCTCATTTGGTGTAGTTTGACATAGAAAGTAAGAGAATTTGCCATATTGGACTCTACCTATTTTCCTGATACCCCAGGCCAATCTGACATTCTCTTAGCCCCCAAATAATGCTTAATATAGTTAGCTGAAACTCTGCTCTGCCATTATTTTAGTTACCAGAGATAAACATATGATTAATATCTATACTGATAGATATAAAGATAATGACAGATGTTCTGACTTCATACTTTATAGCTTTGACCTATACAAATATCCATATCCTAGGCAACATTTCCACAGAATTCCTGAATCAAAGGTGATCACAAAATGCTGGAATAGACAAATAGACCTTGAATAATTAAAGGACTCCCAAGCTCTGCCATGCTGCCAGGGTAGAGTTTTAGCCCAGGATGCAGCAAGCAGCAGAGGTCATTTGGGTTCTCACAATCAGCCTCGGCTTCTTTAACATTAGGTTTTAAACAACTCAGTTAAAGTTACAAAGTAATTCTAAGAAGATGATATACCTGTGTGAATTTTTTCTATCTTTTCATGAATATTTATTACTTTGCATGTATTTCTATTGTAATTTGAATTAAGTGGACTCGTCTGAAAGATGATGGAAACTTGATATTAATGTTGCTTTGGTAGTATTTAGGTGTGGTACTTCCAGCAGTCTCACAAATGGTTTGTTGACTTTATGCTCTTCTGTTTCCTGCAGCTAAATTGAAACAAAAGAACATCGTTTTATGTCATTTCTTGTAGCTAAACAGTATAGAAAATGTGTACAGAAATAGTATCGATTAAGTAGCTTGTGTGTCCTAGACAGCTTATTTTACTGAAGGTTCAGAACAATCATTCAACAAACACATTATTATCCCCATTACAGACTAAGAAAATGAGACCAAGAGTTAAGAAACTAACCCAATTCAGACATCTGGTAAGCAGCTGAACCTGGACGCCTGAGTAACTGTCTCGGAAGTCTTGGGCTCCAAGCCCGGGTTCCAGTTGCTGTACTGCTCTGCTTCCTTCAGACCAGACCAGTGCAGGCCAGAGTGATGCTCTTGACATGTAGTAAGTGCTGTGGTCATTCTTAAGTCAGAATTCCCCTGGGGCCTTTAAGACGTGTGACCAGCACTCCCCGTAACCGGCAGTACGTGACTAGAAAGCCCTCCACACTGACAACAACGGCATTTCCGTTACTCTGCTTTCCACTGATTCAAGACGTTGCCAAGATTTATATGGTGGCAGTGACTGGATTATAGGTGCATGTCAGAATGAGCCCAAAGAATGCAACAAAATGTGCACTTAGAAAAAAGGCTATGTCCCTACAGCTTTCAATATTAGAAGTGATTTAAACTCATATATATTTATCTGACTTCAGATATTTTCTGCTAAAAAAAATTCTAAATTGAAACAAATCTACTATGTTTATTTGGCCAAAAATCATCTAGTGACCATTTGTACTCACCAAAAAGTTCTCAGATGGAAATGGAAAGATTTTAGTTAGCTTACTTCTACTTGGAATTTTACATGCTAACCAAGTAAACAATTTCTCTTGCATGTTATTATTTCCATTCTACTAAGGCTTTAAAGTCTTTCTGCTTTTGATCATCTCATTTTATTGAGAAAGTACTTATTCTTTTCCCTGAAAAAAGAATTCTACTTTTTCTACTTCAATAGTCATCCACAGTCTTTCATGGTTGCTAATGTCTAACATCTGGGATTTCTAAATAAAACTCCAGAAAATCCCTGAATGAATATTTATTACTTTGCATGTATTTCTATTGTAATTTGAATTAAATGGACTGATCTGAAAGATGATGGAAACCTCATATTGACGTTGCTTTGGCGGTATTTAGTTGTGGTAGAAGAAGAATTAATTAAAATATCAAGTGATGGATAAAAGATATACTTCACAGAAGGGAAAACAAATCCTACTCAACACAAATGCTCTTCAGAGATCACAAACGATGCCAACATTGTTGATTCCGTGTGGAATGGATCCTTTCCGGCGTTAAAGGCGTCACTGTTCGTATACTGATGTACACTTGTAATTCCCTTCAGAGAAACTAAAAATGAGCCCTTAACGGGCTTATGCAATTGCACACTCCACTGTGTGGACAGACAGTGAACTAAGGTAGAGAGCTAAGACTTGAACCACTAAACCACCGTCAGATGGTTCTGATCAGTGTCCAAGAGCCTGTTAAAACCCAACTTTTAGGGAAGTAAGGGAAATAGATTCCGCTAGGTTCTCCAGATCCTTTGCCCTTTTTTGGGACAAAATGGGGAAGTATTTTTAGTTCCTTTTCTGAACTTATTCCGATAAAATTATATACTCTGGTTCTGTAAAATGTACTCAAACTTGATACAGAAACTAGTCAGTAAATATCCACAGAATTCCTATATTGGTACCTAACAATCACATTTTAAATTGAAATCATGCAAGAACTATTCTTTGTTCATGGAATATATTTTCTTGACTAATAAAATAACCAGAGTCCCACAAAGCCCACGTTTCACCAGTCTCCACGTATAATGACCACAAAGCCAACATTAAAGAGCCAACCCCCCTGAGTCCTGCTCTCCATGCTGTGTGCCCCATCCTTCTTCCAGGTCATTCAGACAGTCCTCAGAGGCCTGCCCAGCCACACTTTCAGTTGGGCACCACAACCCGTCTCCCATCCTGTTTCTGATGGGTAGGTTATTTATTACTCTCCCTTGCTTGCTACACCGCCTCTCTGTGTGAACCCACGAATTCTTCTGTGTGTGGTATTCCTGGCGTTAGACTTGTAGTCTCTCTGACTGCAGGAAGTGGTATTGATGATCCCCCCTGGAAATTTAAACCACATCCCGGGCTCCAGCCCCAATATGTGGAGTCCAGCCTCAGTCTAGCCTCTAGACCCTTTAATTTAAAATTTATCCAGTGACTGAGCAAAGCCATTCTTGGACTTGGAGGGTTTCTATGGGCCTTCATACTGTCTACCATTGTAATGGCACATGAGATAAATTGTTCCCATTTTAAGGCATGAAAGTATTATTTTATCAAAACTACGCACTTTGGTCATTGTACCAAACTAACAAAAACCAATAAAAATTCTGATTATTAAGAGTTTAGCTATTGGTTTTCAGTCCAGTACTCAGCTTAAGCACTTAATAAAAATGTCTTCACATTTCCATCATGTTTAATCTTTCTACAACCAGGGGGGTTACTTCTGCTTTTATTCAAGCCCTGACAATGCTAAACGTCTCTTATGCCACATCTTCTTGTATTTTCCTTCTGTCTCTATTGTGAAGCGACCGAGGGTTGG
The DNA here is from genome assembly GCF_037783145.1 of Equus przewalskii. Lineage (NCBI taxonomy): Eukaryota > Metazoa > Chordata > Mammalia > Perissodactyla > Equidae > Equus > Equus przewalskii. Next base: position 28,942,395 of record NC_091839.1, on the reverse strand, counting down.
GACAGTTGGGGCAGCAGAGACATCTTGTCCCCAGCCCTTCCCTAGATACTTCGTGCCTTCAGGCACTCTTTGCCTTCGTATTTTGATTCACCAAAGTTCTACATGTGTCTCAGCAGCTTGATGTTCCCTTTCCCAGCTTAATCTTATGCCTTTTTTGTTTTCCCAGCCTGAGGAAAATGCCAAGCCTATTCTTGTATTGCTTTGACTGGGACCTGGGTGGTCCAGGAAAATTCCTTGCCTGTTGCTAAACCAGTTCCTTGAGGGTGTTTGCTAGCAAGAGGTTCAAGTGGGGCCCTCAGAGTATTGTCAGGTACAGAGCAAGAGGCAATCACAAGTCAGTCACTGCATGAGAAGCTGGCATTTGTAAATGAGGCTGCTGAAATTTGGCAAAGCTGGACTGCCAACAATAATTTTTTTATTCAATGCAACATGTGTTTTGGTTCTATAAATATACTATTATTTTTGTTTGAAATTTTTCTTTAAAACTTAGGGCCCCAGAAAGGGAATTTAAATGAAATATTCTATCCCTATAAATCTTGTGTTTGGTTTTGACCCAAAAACAGAAGCAGAAAGGCTGTTGTTTATTTGGTAACATCTTTGTGCTTCCTGTACATTGAAGTGTATTTTCTAAAAGAATTTATATCTCTTTCTAACATCTTAATAAATACTTGAGTTAGTGACAAATTAATATTTTTTGTTCCTGATACCTAAGAAAAATAAAACTCTGCTAATCATTGCCAAGTTTGAGGATTCATAGAATTTTAATTTGAGTTACAGTAAGTTATGAGTTTTTTGATGTATTATTTGATGGAATTTTTCCATATATATTCTGATTTTTCTGATGAACAATTTGATCTACTTCAATGTGCTTTAAAATTGGAAGAAATAAAGAATAGTTGTAATAATATATATAGAAGCAACACAGTGGTGTAAGAAAATTCAAATTTAGGTGTATTTATTCCTTGACTAGAAGTCGAAAGATTTTGTAACATTTACATTTTTTTGATATATAATTAAACTTTGTATTTGTATGTAATTTTATAGCTTTATAGCTTTTCACACAATTAGTTCATTTGGTCCTCCTAAGAAATTTGTGAGGTGGATGAGGTAGACATCTTTAGCTCCACTTTGCAGGCGAGGGAGCTAAAACTAGAGAGGCTATGTGGCTTTGGGTTAAGGTGTTCTAAATCACGCCCACTGGAACTATACTTACATTCCACAAATAGTCGTTGCATTCCCAATATGTTCCTGTCACTCTTCTGAACAATGGGGATATGACAATGAACAGGAGAGAAAATGTTTCTAACCCTCTGTCTCCTAGCTCTTATTCCAGTGCTTTATCAACCAGACCATGTGGGCTCTTTACGTTGGCAAGGTAATTAAAAAAAATAAATAAACTACAGTTTCTCAATTTTATCCTGGGCTTGCTTTACTGGATTTTTATAAAGAATTCCAAAAAAAATAAATAAATAAAAGCATAGTGATGATGGGCATTTTACTCTAAATATCTAGATACAACCCAATATCACATCAGAAGCTAAGATTCTAAGGTAAAGAAACAAACAAAAACATCTTAGAATGCTTAAAAACCATTATAGTAATGTCTCCTGACAGTAAGATAACAGGTTACTTCCAACCCACTGATCTGCTTTGCAAGGGGTGGGGTGATACTTCATATGATGTGTTCTTCCTTCATGGTTCTGAGGTGGTCAACTGGGTAAATGGCGTGAAGACTGCTGAAGGCTGAAACAGCTCAGGCAGCCAGAAACACTGCTCACAGGTGCAGATCCACTTCTTTAGGATAAAGATCTTTTCAATCTGGACACCCAGGGATGATTATTGTTATATGTTTGGTAATTGGTATCAAAGCTAAACAATTATTTGAGCCTTGGATACCTTGTTAATATAGTGATAATATAATTTACTGTCCAAACTGAGACACTTGATTATGAAACAGGGATAAATGAATAATTATGCTGTTTCAAGAGGTATAGACTGGGGAACTATCCTAGGTCAACCAGGACTAATGGTCATCTTTCTTATGAAGCAGTCTCTTGATAAGCAGGTCACTAGAGTTCACCATCCTTCTTGTTTTTAAATGTTCCAATATAACAATTATTTCAAACTCTGACCTTCATTTTCAAAATCTTCAAATAGATAACCACACATTATGGACTTATGAATATACTACTTCCCTCTTCCAGTTGAACAAAATTTCTTGCCAGACTGATTCAATAGGAAACGTTGGTTGCAAGAAACAGAAAACCCAGTTCAAACTTGCTTATTCAGTAAATAGAATTTAGTCTTCCATTCCTAAAAGATCCAAATATAGAGCTGGTCTCGGTAGAGGCTTTCTCTAGTGGCTCAACAATGACACAAAAGACCTGGTTTTGTTCTGTCTCTTTATGCTGTACTTCTTGGTATAGGCTTTATCACAGGCAAATATGCCTTATGATTCCCAAATGACTTCCATCATCTCTCATTTCTACATTGCTTCTGTATTAGCATCAAGCAGGAAAGAGTGTCATTGTCTCAGCATTTGTAGGAAAAGTCCATAGATTTGCAGTGTTTATACTAGCTAAGTTTATATGACTGTCTCTAAACCAGTCTTTGCATTCAGGAGGATGGAGGTGCTGATGGGCTTAGCCTAGATCATGTGCTTCATTTTCAAAATCAAGGTTGGGGCCAGGCATTCTCTGAATCCAAATGAAATTGGAGAGATACTGGGAAGCAATGGCCAGGACTTGAGTGGAGGAGGGAGAGGAGTGGTGGTTGGGGCAGCGGGAGATGAGGTGGATATGAAAGCTACCACTCAACTATCAAGAAATCTCTCCAGGATACTGGCAATGGAAATTGTGAGTAGGGGCAGATATGGGAGATAGTAAAGAGACTAAAGTTGCATTAAATGGATTAACTCAGAGTTTATGTGAGAGATTGGAATCTGGGATGTTTCTAGTATTCCTGATTTGGGTAATTGACAGGATGGTGCTATTGAAGGAGACAGAACTATAGAGAAAGGCTGTATAGGAGTGGGTGTAGGAGGAGAGGAAGCGGGATTTGGGACATGTTGAGGTTGAATTGACCTTGGACTACTCAAGCAGACTCTCCTGTAGGTTCCTTTTTTTTCTTTTCTTTTAGAGTCAGCTAGTTGCTTACTCAATATCCACTCTCCATTCTCCCCATACTGTCAAGGTCACCGATGTACCTGGTTAGAAATATAAATTTCCCAATCGTAATTGCAGATTGAGGTGACCAAAGAGATGTAAGACGCTGCTGGGATTGGGGAAATCTCTTTCTAGGGCTGGAGCTGCCTGTCAACTGTACTTGGTGTTTTGCCCCTTCCTCTTAGATCATGAACCAAATGATACACGTCTGAATGTAAATCTGGAGTTCAGAAGAGACATCTGAGATATAAATTCTTCATATTTCAGTACAAGTTAATGTACATCTACCGAACACTATATGCAATATCAGTCTGATGCAGTGATAAATACACAGTCTTTGCCAACAAGAACTTAGTATAGAGGGAGGAGTAATTGTAAAAGCAGTATTTAAATTATGATGATGAAGGTATATGTTATGGGCTATGAAGGGAGATTTCAAAGACAAGACCATATCACGTTGGGGGCTGTGTGGCATCTAAGACAGGGCTTGAAGGGCCAATTTTCCACAGGAAGTTGTGGGAAAGGAAGGATATTCCAACTGGAAGAAGCAGCTTAATTAACATGTGAGGTTTTAAGAGAAGGATTTTCCACTTTATCTGTAAGGCAAATTCTCATATTTGAGAATTCAGAGCTGTTGCATACACTAGGAAACTAAGTCTATGAATATTTGGGCTCAGGATATGCTCTTTTGATTGAAATACAGTCAAAATGGTTAAACTCTTTTATTTACTGAATTGGTCAGATTTTTTGACCCATGTGGCCAGATCCACAATCTGAGTATTTTGACATCATCTGGGTGCGCTAACTTTTTTTTTTTAACTCACTGATGATTTCAACTCTGTTTGTAAAATCAGTAACATTAATTTCCCAATGGCTTATTCAATGCTTGTCTGTGCACCGCTTTCTCAATCTGTAAAATAAAAAGCATCGTGTTTCTCAGTTACGTGGGGTAAATTAGCTTCTGCAATAACTAGCTTTGAAATTCTAGAAGAATAAATTTCAGTATTAATATACTGAAACATTTTCTGCAAAAAAAAAAGCATAGATAAAACAAACTGAGACAATTATAAAACTAGTATTAAGCCACTTGACACCTTTATAGAGAAATTGAAACGTAGACATTTCCTCCTAATTTTAGTCTAATCCTTCAGCCATTTAGAATCTGAACCAGCCGTGCCAGACCAGAACATAAAGTAATTCCCTTCAAATGGAACACTGAATAAGACAGTGACATTAAGACTGGCTGCTTTGTGGCCACAGTTATGAATCAAGACAAAGTGTACTTTTTATACAAGTCATTTAGATTTACTGTCATATTTGGTAATGCAACTTCTGTACATGTGTATAGATATACATACACATATATATAGATATATACATACCTAGATATGTTTTATTTCCAACTTAATTTTTTTCATATTAGGAAAATATTATAGATCATCTCAAGCATTAAATAAATTTAAATCAGTGAGTTTATCCCAAGAAAAGTTAAAACTTAATGTTTTTAGTAACTAGAAAGTTGAAATAATTTTATTTTAAGAACGAATTATGAATAAAATAATCTGAGAGGGAAAATACATAATTCACACACACAAGAGCTAAAGTATGTAAATATTTTCATGTGAGTTCACCCTTTCAAGAACTATGAGAATCACATGATCTTTTTGTGTGTCCCATAACTTTTGTCAAAATAAGTATTCCATCAGAAAGTATTTATAAAAGCCTCTGTGACTCATAGCAGGACATTTATCAGTTGATAACAGTACCTTGCATTCATATAATATTTTATGTTTCCCAGAACTTTAACATTTAGTACTTGATTCTGATCACAGCCCTTGGAGTTAGACACGATAGATAATGCATCTCCCTTTTATACCCGAGGAGACTGATTTGGAGAGGATAAGTAACGGTCCCAAGACTGTACAGGAAGCAAGCCAGTTTCTAAGGCCTCTTCTACAACTCTTTCTACTCCAAAATAGTAGCTGCCTTTTATTGTTAAGAACACAGCTTTAAAGCGCTGTACAGCATCAGTCACTGGCAAACAAGGAATCAGACAGATATAAAAACTTTGTGGGCACAACTCAGTTAAAAAATTGATTCTCCTAAGGGAAATATAATAATTATCCTATTTTTCTTAATTAAAGTGTGGCCCTAAAATTTCTCCCAGAGAGAAATGAAAACCAGTAATATAGCTAAATATCAACAACTCCACAATCCTAGATTTATCCTTTAAATTCAAGGTGGAGGGCAAAAGCAGATGGGGTGCCATGCACCCAAGACAACTTGATACATTTCCCGAATCAGCAGCCCTCAAATGTCTCATTTCTAACCTTTTCACAAGGTTTCCCCAGACATGACAACAACTCAGGAAACCCCAAACCCAACCAACTTGGATGGGATTCCTAGGTCAAACCTTGAATCCCTTCCTTATTTTCTCTCTGCCATCACAAATTACACAAAGAATGTCTAGGTCTCTTTATGATACAAGCATAGAACCATTTCCAAGCTACCCAAAATGACATTCCACATGGTAACTTGAGTGAGGCAAAAGAGATGGTAAAAAAATTATTCATGCCTCAAACAGCAAACTAAAGACTTCTACCCTGCAATTTGGGCTTTACTTCAGGTCCTCCAGAAGGAGCTGCATTCAGGAGCTTGGGTGGTCCCGTATTGGCAGGGGTAGAGGAAAAGCAAAGCAACGCATGAGGCACAGAAGACAAGCCTACAGACTAAATACACTAAGACACTAACACATCAGCCAGTATCCACCCCTCTCTGTTGTAATATGCACTTTTAAATTTAGTGATTTGTTCTTAGGCAGAATGCCACATAGTATGTTCTTTCATTCTAGAGCTTTCCATTCAGAACACTGAGTTCTAAAGGAGACTAGTGTTCAGGATGAAAAATAATTCATATGGCCATGTGAATAGAAGAAAAACCATTTAAATCTCTTTTCTTCTATTCATACACTAACAGATTTTAAACATGTAGCAAAAAAAGCAACAAAACAAGAATAGTCAGTACACAAAAGAAGAAATACAAACAGCCAACTGTATTAATAGCCAAAGAAATGTACATCTAACCAAAAATCACATAGCATTGTCATCTATCATATTGGCAAAAATTTTAAGTAATTAAAAATATCCATCGTTATTTAGGATGTGAGGAAAAAGATTCTCAACTGCTGATAAAACTGTATATTGGTAAAATATTTCTGAAAAGCAATTTGAAAGCTTATCAAAAATATTTACTACACATGGAGGAACTTCTGTGTCAAAGAATATGATCTATTTTGACATAATCCCCACCAGAAAGTTTGTAAGAGTTTACGTTCCAATCAGAACGGACAGCTGCCTGGTTGAACGTCTGTTGTGACTGGTCAGGACCGTGCTGTACTAGTTGTGAAATATTTTGATTATTACCCCCTAATATATGCCAGCATTCATTTGGATGTATGTCCCATACTAGATATTAGTGTATTTTTCAAAAATTTAAAGTGTGGTAAGAGGTAAATGGTATCTCTGTGGTTTAATTTTCATTTATGTAATTGTTGATAAGCTAGAGCATGTTTTCATATGTTCATTCAACATTGTAATTTTTCTTGTGTAAATTGCCTGTTTATGTTATTTGAGTTCATTTTTCTTTTGAGAAGTTTCTCTCTCAATGATTCATTAGAGCTATCTGTATATTAAAGATAGTAACATTTGCTATAGCTATTCCCCAACTGGTCTTCATAGTTTATGCTTTTTAATACAAATTTCTAAAATTTTATGAGGTAAAATGAATTTTTCTTTATAATTTTACATATAAAGCATTTAAAATTTTTCTGAAACATATCTATTTCTTCATTATGTTTGTTTTTAAATACATTTAAAATTTCTCTTATAGTCAAACGTAACTATTTCTTCCCTTTTAAAGTCCTACCATTTACTCAGAAAATTCTTATTCATACTAAATAAAATAAATACTCGCTTGGGTTTAAATATTTACCTTTTTAAAACAAGTACAGTTTATTTTGATGCATGTGTGAGATAAAGCCTTTTTAAACAGAAAACAATTTTGCAAGTCATTTGTGATTTTATATTTGTTTTGAAGGAGTTCTGATATAGGTACTAGGGTCTGCTTTCTGGCTTTCTATTCTGCTCCATTCTTCAGTTCATCTGTACTTTCAGGACTCCTCATAATTGCATGATTCTAGCTTTGCTATGCTGTAGTATCTGAGACAAAATATCTCCACCCCTTGTTTTCCTTTTCCAGTATTTTTGTCTATACTCACATATTTTTATGCCTTCTATACTGTATCAAATACTAAAAGTAATAATAAAATAAGCTCTGATTTAAGTTGAGAGGAAGGGACATATTTATCATATTTAGTCATCTTATCCAGGTCTATGATATGCAACTCTATTTACTCAAGTCTTTTAATACGTTTCTAAGAAAACTCTGTAGTTTCCTTCATATTAATCTTGTTAGAGTATTCCTGGGTGGATTTATTTTGTTGATTTTCACTTTTGTTTTGTCTTACAATGGTCATTTAGAGTAATTTCAATTAAATTTTCTAATTTATCCTTGCTTAATACATATTTTGTTACAACTTACATCACATTTTAGCCATTTCTCTAAACTTGTAAATTTAAAATTTTTTTTTTTATTTCTCATAGATCACTTTAAAATGCTGGGTAGTCAATTATACCTAAAAACGATAACATTCTTTCCACTTGTTTCCAATATTTAAGCTTATCTTTCCGATTAATATATTGCATTGTCTAGAACTTATAAGAAAACATTAAAAAATAACATTTGATAATAGGTTTTTTTGACTTATTCCTGATTTTAATAAGTCCCTTAGTGTTTTGTCAGTAAGCATGAAAGTGGCTAATTGTAAAAGGATATTCCCCGTGGGTTAATAAACTATTCTCCTATTTAAAATTTTCTAAGAGTTTTGGATCAGAACTTCATTAAGTAAATTTATTTTTGCCTTTTATTCATGTGGTCATGTAGTCTTTCTCCTGAGACTTTTTGATACAACATATTATTATGCATTCTAATGAGAAGTTAGACTGGTGTATTAGCTATCTATTGCTGTGTAACAAATCACTCAAAACTTAGTAGCTTACAATCACCATAATTTTATTTTCTTATGATCCTGTGCGACTGCAGTGTGGGCTGTGCTCCACTAGGCAGCTGTTCTGCTGGTCCTGCCCGGGCACTTGGGCATTTGCAGCCAAATGAAGATATTTGGCAGCCTGACTGAGGCTGGATGGCCTAAGACGTCTCCACTCACACGGCTAATCATTGGTGCTGGCTGTCACCTGGGCCTGCTTCCGTTTTTGCCCTCTTCCAAATCATTTTCTACATTATCACCTTGGTGCTCTTTGTCAAATAAAAGTATGAATATGTATTTTTCCTGCTTGAAACCCTTCACTGAGCCCCTTATTTAGATTTTAAAGGTCATTCTCCTTAGCATGATATATAAAGCCTTTTATGATCTGGCCTCCCCCAACTCTCCTTCCCCTAGAGACTAGAAGACTAATCATAATATTTGTTGAAAAGATAAGGCACTGTTGCTAGTCCCAGGGGTAGAAGGAATAGTACTACATGGTTTATAAAAGTCCCCCTGAAGTGACGATATAGTTTACGATCCCAACCAGGACACTTTTGAAAGTGAAAGTAACATTGGCCATCAATAATTATCCTAGAATAACAGGCATAAACCAGTGTAGCCCTGACAAAACAGGGATCAACCCAATTCCTCCCCACATTTACCCCTATCTTCACCTCCACCCTACACCCTGCCTAACAGCACACAACTGCAGCTCAGAACGTATCCTGCTACCTCATGCCACGAGTGCCTTTGTACAGATCTTCCCTTTTCTTGGACTGTCCTTTCTCTTTTTCCAACTAAAGTCTTCTGTTTTCTCATCAAAATCTATCTCCCAGACAGTTTCCTCTCAGAAGCTTACTCTGAGTTCTCATATTGAGTTAGCCACCTTTTTTTATTGCAGTATAATTGACATACAATATTACTTTAGTTTCAGGTGTACAGTATAGTGATTTGATATTTTATACATTATGAAATGATCACCATAGTACCTCTAGTTACCACCTGTCACCATACGAAGTTATTATGTTATTGGCTATATTCCCTATGCTGTACATTACACTCCTGTGACTCATTTATTTTATGCCTGGAAGTTTGTACCTCTTAATCCTTTTCACCTGTTTCTCCTGTCCTACCGCACGCTTTCCCTCTGGCAACCAACAGTTTGTTCCTCATATCTATGAATCTGTTTCTGTTTTATTTTGTTTGTTCATTTGTTTTGCTCTTTAGATTACACATATAAGTGAAATCACATAGTATTTGCCTTCCCCTGACTTAGCTTAATACCCTCCAGGTCCATCTGTGTTGTCACAAATGGCAAGATATCATTCTTTTTTATGTCCAAGTAGTATTCCATTGTGTATATATACCACATCTTCTTTATCCATTCCTCTGTCAATGGACACAAGATGCTTAACATCACTAATCATCAGGGAAATGAAAATCAAAACCACAATGAGATGTCACCTCACAAATGTCAGAATGTCTATTATCAAAGAGACAAGAAATAACAAGTGTTGGCAAGGATGTGTAGAAAAGGGAACCATTGTGCTCTGTTGGTGGGAATGTAAATTGGTTCAGCCACTATGGGAAACAGTATGGAGGTTGCTCAGAAAATTAAAAATAGAAATATCACATGATCCAGCAATTCCACTTCTGAGTATATATCCAAAGAACATGAGAACACTAATTCAAAAAGATATATGCCCCCCTCTATTCATTGTAACCACCTTTTCTTTATGCTGTCTCTATTCTTACATATAATTAATGCAGGGATTTCGCGCCTAAGTATATATTTCTTGTATCCTTTTATGGAGAACTGAAAATTTCTCCTTACACTTCCCTGTTCTGTTAGAGTGTAGCAAATATAACTTGTAGGTTTGGGGAAAGGTATAACACAATTTTTTATTCTTTGGATGTGACAAATTGGTGAATAGCTGAATAAGGGAACCATAACTAATGAACTATTACCCGCCCAAATAAAGGGGTTATGGTCTTAAATATGGAAACAACTCCAGAAATCTTTAGTATTTGGTTTTGCTGTACATGCTGTTTTTAAGGGAGAAGATTTCTCTTCTTAATTATTTTGCCTTTGGGTCAGACGAACAGCAGTCTGGAGCTACCGAACACGTGTCAGCTGACACGGGAAGAAGTCTGGCCCAGGGCTGTGCAGGGACAAGTCAAAACAGGAAGGGAAAATGCGCCCCAGTTAATTCACAAAGTTAGAAATGTCCACGTGGAAGATAAAGTGCCATCTTCTCACTCTGCAATTTTAGTCTTTTCCTCAAACAGCAAGATATGAATTCTCGTACTTCAAGATTCATATATTGCCTGGCTCAGGATAGATAACTGACCAGATGACAGTTTCATAGCATAATACCGCTTGCCAGCTACTAATTAAAAATTCATTCACTGCAAATTCATAACAGATATCTGGAAGAAAACTGCTTAAGTTTTCTCTTAAAGCATCCTTGAAAACCAGCTTCTGTCATGAAAATGAAAAATAAGTTGGAGAAAATTAATAAATGTTAATAAAACTTGAAAAAGTATTAGAGTATAAAAAAATTCCATGGGAAAATGTTTTGCTCTGGAAAACAGCTTGAAATACTTGTCACTGAAAACTCCATAGATGATTTCCATATTCACATCTAGATTTGTCTTGCCAGAAAGGATGGAAAGGAAGAAGAAAAAGAATGCAAGTGGCTGAGGAGGAACAGAAAAGCTTAATGCGCTTCAGGGATTCGGGCCTTACCTCATACATATTTAAGATACTGACTCATTCCAAGGATAGATCATCGTCTCTTCCCCTTAATTACATATATACGCTATCATGGAAAGACTTGCAGAATTAAACTTAGGGTTGCTTTTCAGTATTCCTTCAGTATATTTGACAAATCCACAACTGATGTAAAATTTCAGCTGGAAATGCTTCTAAAAGAAATGTCACGTTTTCCATTTATTCACTGGTTTTTAGCTACTTAGACTTGTGCCTTAATTTCTTAATAATAGCTCAAACAACGATCAGAATACTTTACAGTGGAAATAATGATTTGAGAACCAAAAATTGCTGAAGAACAGAACTGACTTTCATGTTTATGTAAGGACTTTCCACGGAACAATGATTTTTAAATTAAATTCTTATCTCCTCTATTATAAGATTTTCATGGGAGAATGCAGTTGGAAAAGCGGCCTCTTATGATCAAACTCAGTCCTTCACTGCAGCAAGCTGCAATTATTAGGGCTCATAAAATCCCTTTTGCAGATTTGTGAGGAGAGATTACATTATCTCCATTGAAGTTAATGTGTCTAAAGACAGCAGATAGACTTACTGAACTCATCCAATTGTAGAGTTCAGTAGAATCAGCTATTGAACTGTTATCGCTCACAATAGAATAGCACAAGACTTCTATTTTCAATATTACCTTAAGAGCAAGACTAGAGAGCAACTTTTAGATAATCTATGTAAACAAAAATATTCTTTTAAAAATTAGTAGAAAAATTTTTTTCTTATGATCCATATTCCAGATATAAACTACTTTGGTAAAGTCCATGTGTATTAAAAGAAGTGAAATTATTTTTATATTTCTAAATATTGTTATATTTGGTGTTTACATAGTCTAACATGTGAATTATTACTTTCATTTTCAGTCCAGATATTTTTATCATGTAGTCAAGGTATAAATTTTGTTATTAATTTTTAGCAATTGGAGAACAAGGAAGAAGATATCTTAAAAAATGAAAACAAATCAACTTTGCAATTGAAATATTGCATCAATTATTTATTTGACTCCTTTAGAGTTTATTGAATTTATTCATTTTTCATTCCTATGCTTAAAAAAATGATAACAAAGCAGATATTTGGGGATTTAAGAAAACTAAATTAAGAAAGAAAATCTGAAAATAGATTAAGAGATAAAGATACTAAACGTGGTAACCAGTACGTTCAGCAAGGCAAGATAAGACATAAACCTGGTTCTTAATCTCAAGGAACCAAATGTAGCAGAAATCAGCCTATTGTCTTTTCCTCATGGACACACAGCTAGAGTATGTTTCCCACTCACCCTTGTACCTGGAGCAGTCACGTAACTTCCAGCAAGCTAGAAGGAGCCTGGTTTTCAAATGACCACATGGAAGGTATTCTACAGCCAGAAACAACAACGTTGGCTTTTGTGTGAGTGAAAATAAGTCTTATTGTGTTAAGCCACTGAGATTTTGGAGTTTGTTTATCACAACAACTAGCATTACTACCATAACCAATTCAACAAGGCAGAAAGAATCCTTACAAAGTTAAGGATTTTACTTAAGTACACACACACACACACATACACACAAATGATAGCAGGCAAAGCTGGAGAAGCCTGAATCGGCTCTGTGGGTTGCCCCCATGTTAATTTCTTGGCATCCCTATCCTACTGTAATGACACAAGATGTTAACCTAGAGCGAGGGGAGGGGAAGACTGCAGCCACCTTCCTGCGTAATGATTCGCAACTTCCTGTATCTTTATAATTATTTCAAAACAATAAAAACTTTAAAATTTTTCTTTGATTAGAGAGGAAAAATTATACCAAATATTCAGAAAAACCAAATTTGATTATTCTTAATTATTCACTATGTAGGTAAAAATGAGGTATTTATGTCGTGGAAAAATGTACACAGCATAGAAAAATGCCAAAATGGAAATCTTATGTCTAATTCTTATAGAACATTTTCGTAAAAACTGGAAGACAATAAAAGTTGAAGTGTTATTTGGTAGAGATGATTTGATGATGATCTATTATGATATGGTCCAAAATTCCATTTGCTCAGCTATGAAAAATTAGATTTTAAACAAATAAAGGATGAGATAACAGGCCAGCAATTTTCAAACATTTTTCATTTTGATTCATACCAGATAATGCTCACATGCACGACACTCTCCATATGTATCAAATGCAACTTTCTCTATCACTCAAGAAAGATAGTGGAATGCAAGGCGCTAAGAACAACATAATCATTAGGTCAACCTTGACTTTACTCTGATATACTTTCTTTTTTTTGAGGAAGATTAGCCCTGAGCTAACATCTGCCGCCAATCCTCCTCTTTTTGCTGAGGAAATCTGGCCCTGAGCTAACATCCGTGCCCATCTTCCTCTATTTTGTGGGGGATGCCTGCCACAGCATGGCTTGACAAGCAGTGTGTAGGTCCACACCTGGGATCCAAACCAGCGAACCTGGGCCACTGAAGCGGAACTTGTGAACCTAACCCCTGCACCACTGGCCTGGCCCCTTGATTTACTTTTTCACATAAATTATCTGTCAACCTCAGAACTTTGTTATGTTAAACAATTAAGTGATAACACACTGGAGAAACTCTTATTTTTCTGTTGTTGTGGTTAGAAAGAATCTGTTAGAATGAGTTTCCTGGGCTGTCAGAGAAAGCCAAGACCAGTATCCTAAGGCTTTTTGACAAATAAGCAAATTTGTGTCATACTGCCTCTAAAGCTAGATGTCTCTGCCACCTCCGCATGGGTGGATTCTACGTGGCCTCTGCGTCACTGTCTCGAGGTGTGATGCCTCTGACTGCTGCAGCAAGAGCTCCTCACGTGTGGTGCAAGGAGCTGGGAAAGGCACTTCAGGCTTGTGCTCCAGCAAAGCAAGAACCCACAAAGGGAGCAATTCTCATCGCAGGAAAAGTGTGCAAAGAAGCGGCAGCCAAAGATCTGCTGCACAGAAAACGTACAGATTTAACATCAAAAATGGGACACTTTAAATTTGAGGTAGAGAATCCCGGCAAACACTGCCTCAGGCAGGTGAGGAAGGTCATCCTCAGCCCAGTGATAAGTCGTGTTGAAAGCACGTACCCCACGCATCCACCAACATGACGTGATGAGAACCGAAATTCATCTCTGTTGTCACCCTCCCAAAACGCAGAGCCCCTCTTTAACCAAGAAGAAAGCATCAGACAAGCCCAAGTTGAGAGACAAAATACCTGAACAGCATTCATCAAAACAGCTAAAACCATCAAAAATAAGCAAGGACTATCTGTCATAAAGCAGAGGAGGCTAAGGAGATACGATAACTAAATATAGTATTCTCAATTGGATCCTGGAATATAAAAGACCTTAGAGAAGAACCAGTGAAATCTGAATAAAATATGGGTCACTTCTTGGCATTTTGGTGAAGATCAAGTGTGAATATGTGGAGTTTAGTTGATAGTAATTACCAATGTTGGCTCCTCAGTTGTGGCACATGCACCACAGGAATGTAACACGTCAGCAACAGGGGAAACCAGGTGAGTGAAAGGTATATGGGGGCTCTCTGCACCATCTTTCCAACTTTTTATCAATGTAAACTATTCCAAAACAAAAAGTTGATTTTAAAAAAATAATACGTTTGCCCCAGCTGGCTAATGTTCTTACAGACACTGATGTGAAAACATTCTCCGATTTCCTCCCTCCACTTTACCTGGAACAAGCGTGACGGGTGTAGCACTGTACAACAGCAGGTCCACTCTAAAGTGTTTGTGTTAGATACCGTTGTCATTTGCAGCTTCTTTTCATTTTCACCAAGACTTATTCAAAGTGTTTAAGAGTTATAATTTTCCATTTCTACGGCCTCTCACAAATAATCACAAGCAACCACAGCCAACGATGTCCTCAGATTACCAGATCTGTAAAACATCTCTCTGCCGAGGTTCTATCTGGAGAGCAGTGGTTCACAGTTACAGATTCTGGTAGGCACTCGGGCTGGGAAGTTTTTATCCATATTGAAAGACAGGAGTTTGTATGTGATTATGAAGATTAAGGAGCCTAATCAGTTATTCTCATTGAATGAAGGCATCTCTTCTCCACATGGAGCTGTGGGGGATTTACCTCAGGAATTTAATAAACCATTATAAAATTTGTTCTTACCATTTTCAAAAAGATTATTATGTATAAAACTGATGTGTGACCAAAATATGTTAGGTCTAACCCTTTAATTAAAGTCAAATTCATATTCAAAAACATACCTGTGTGTCTGAATTCTTAGCCACTAAGGAGTAACCTTATTAAAAAGTGTTATTTAAATCTGATTAGCTGCTGACTCCACCAGAATTTCAAAAGAGAAGGAACTGTAAACCTTTTGGACAGGATATGGGTTTCGCGGGCAGGTTTTTAGCAACCCTGTGTTCATAGGCATGCAGTAAACACTCTGTCTACTCAGAATGTTATTGTATCTCTGCCAAAATTCAAATGCTAGTTCTGATGTTTATAAGAAATATAAGGGATTTAGTTATAACTTCTAGCGATACAGGCTGTTCTTTGAAGGACTCTCACCAAAGATACTTTTTCAAGAAAACAATTATTAAAAACAGCAAAATTAGTTTTATGGGAATGTATACTTATATGGCATTGTGGGAGAGGTATTTTTATATCTTAATGATGAAAATAATATTTAAAGAATGTACTTTTTAAAACTATATTGATAAGAGTAATTTGATTTATCCGAAGTAGATCTCTGCCAATTATTCTTTCAAGTGAAACCTACTGAACCAAGACTCAGAAACGAGCATAAGGATTTTTAGATTGTGCTGCTGTCTTAAAAACGGACAGAGAGGTAGGGTATGGACATCTCTAGAACAGACCTTGATAAACAACATTTCGTAAAAAAATTTCCACACCAAGACAGCTGATTAATATGTCAACCTTCTCTGCATGGCTAAATATACCCATTGTTTTGTGCTTTCTCAAAGATCTTATTTTTCAAACTTCTGATCATAGTTGGGCGATCACCATTATTTTTGATATCTTTCTTTCCTTTTGGAACATTTCCGCTCATTACTTAAGTAAGTGAGATTTCTACTCTACGCTACTTCTTTTTCTTGTCCTACTCATATTTGGACTATAGCGGATCACATAGGATTACTCCAGAGAACTTTCCACAGTATGCAGAATTGAAAAGTAAAATGATTTGAAACTTCTCCACGCGGTACAGTAGTGTGCTTACATGTACACATAGAATCATTCATGTTCTGACTGAGGTGGATGCAAAGCAAGTGTAGCCAAAATGGGTGCTGACTATCTGCCTGCAATAGGATAAAATCTTCCTATAAATGGGGTTTAGTTCTAAATTACCTTTGTGTCTCCAAAATCATCTAATGCAATTCCTTATGCTATTAAAAGTAGAATATATATTTGTTGATTCATAAATGGTAGGGAAATTATTGCAGGTGCAGAACATTACATTTGTTTAGTACTGTTCTTACTTTTTTATCCAGGATTGATTCTGCACACAGGCAAATGATGTCCAACTATGCAGCATAAGCTACAGTGCAAATATTATTCGATAGAGAATTAAGGTTCAAGAATCTAGTCCTTTTCCATTAATACAGCAACATAAATTATATATCAATATCTATACCTGTTAGATTTTTAGCCCCTTTTGAAAGAAAGAATTGACTTAATTCCTAAGTAAATGTCACATATCCAAATAGTTTTGATGGAAAAAATGATGATAATACGCAAGAAATGACCTGAGAGTGATAGAATTAAAGGCAATAAGATTTGGGGTTTTTAGCAATGGCTGAGAACTAGGAGGGCATGATATATATAAAAACGGGGGGCTATTAAGAGATAAGTTCTCTTGTGAGCAAAGCTGTCAAATTCACTATTTAAAGCTGATCATATTTGTGATTTCATGGCAAACATAAACATGATTTCTAGCAAGTCATATCTTATGCTTTGCTTTCACATAAATTTTATAGCTATTCTTCGACTTAGAGAAGATATCAATCTTCTCTTTTTAGCTTCTACTTTTCATTTAGAATTCCCTCATCTCAAAAAAAGTTGTGAAACATACTGATGGGTTTACCTACCAAAATTTTTCTAGTGGTGGATTTAGTGGTTTAGGCATCAACGGCTGTGAGTTGACTGTTATCACTCTGCTCCACATGTCTTCATATTCCAGGACTCAGGCTAAAGACAGGACACAGAATAGGAGAAAACTTTTGTGAAGGGACTCATATCTAGAATATATAAAGAACTCCTATAACTCAATAATAATAAAAGAAATAACCCTATTAAAAAATGGCCAAAGGATCTGAATAGACATTTATCCAAAGAAGATAACAAATGATCAATAAGAAAATGAAAGGATGATTAACATCACTATTTATCAGGGAAATGAAAATCAAATGCACGTTGAAATAACACTCTATATCCACTAGAATGGCTGTAATCCAGAAGATAGATAATAACAAATGTTGGTGAGCATGCAGAGAAATTGGGATCCACATATATTACTAGTAAGAATGCAAACTGGTACAGCTGCTTTGGAAAATACTCTGGCTATTCATCAAAATGTTAAGCATAGAGTTGCCACATGACCCAGCCATTCCACTCCTGGGTATATATCCAAAAGAAATGAAAATATGTCTACACAAAAACTTGTAAACAAATATTGGTAACAATTTTATTCATAATAGTCAAAAAGTAGAAACAACCCAAATGTTCAACAACTTGTAGATAGACAAATAAAATGTGTTATATCCATATAACGGACTATTATTCAGGAATAAAAAGATATGAAACTATTCATACATGTTAAAACATGGGTGAAACTTGAAAATGTTATGCTAAAAGAAAGAAGTCAGTCACAAGGGACCATTTACTGTATGACTCAATTTATATAATAAGTCCAGAATAGGCAAATACATAGAGACAGAAAGTAGACTGGTGGTTTGCCTAGAGTTGGGGATGGGGGGAGTTCGGTGGAGGGAATCAAGGAGTGATTGCTACTGGGTACAGGGTTTCTCCTTGGATGATGAAACTGTTTTAAAATTGATTTGAGTGATGGTTGCACAACTCTCGGAATACATTAAAAATTATTGAATTGTACACTTTAAATAGATGAATTGTATGCTATGTGAATGTGTCTCAGTAAAATTCTTATTAAAAATATATAATAGGGGCGATTTAACTCAAATTTTTAAGCAACGTATGTGAACAAATTGAAAGTGCAGTTGCAGAAACTGGTCAAGCAACAGCTTTATCATGTTGTCAATGAACTATTGTTAACCCATGCTTCTGGTCAATCAGACAAGAGAATTAAATAGAGAAAGAAGGTGACTTCAAAAAAGAGCCTGAAGTCTTATTTTCATATCTGAACAGTCGTCTGAAGATAACTTGCTTGAGACTCAATGTATGGATAAAGAACATCCTGCCAACATCCAAGTGGATCTAGAGAGCATCAGCATCATATGGCCCTTTTACCTCATAAACACAGTGGCCTCCCCAGTTTAACAGGACATGCTCACTTTCAGAATCTTTGGCACAAAAATTGACTGAAGAATCTGGGAATCTCATTTAAACCAAAAATTATAAAGGAAATGTGAATTTTTTTACCTTGTCGAAACAAAAATGGTCTTTTGGGAATATTTTATTGATTAAAAGACTCCCATCCCAGTATCAACATGTTCCAACCTTAATAGATATCAAAATCTCCATACATCCATTGACAAAGAAGACTTGAGCAGGCAAAGAGGTGTGGGCCTGTATAAAAACCTGAGAATGAGCCTTTAAGGAGGGCAGGGGCATACTATCTCTACTTCTATTAAAAAGGGAGCTGCCTCCTATTTTACTAAGACCAGAGAGATCCACTCTGCATAATCTATGGTGACTATAACTCCACAGAGTTTTGGCGTGCGTTTGTGTGTGTGTGCATGTGTGTGTTTGGGAATGAAATTTCACAATTAATAAATCCGTTAAAAATAATTATTTCCAGTATTTTATTTCTAGATATTACTGCCTAAGTTCTCAAATTTGTAGAAATGACATTCCCCTCTTCATTTGAAAATAGACTTCAGATGTTTTAAATATTGATTATAAGTGTTATTTGAAAATCCTGATAATATATGTAAAGAGGATCATCAAAACTATGTCATGTATCTTGTCATGCGGACTTGCAGCAGAACAACATCATAGGTACAGGATTACCTAGTTAGAAGACGTAATTCACTGAAAAATGTACCTTAGACACACCTGTTTAAGATAATTTTGGAATACATGGTGTGTCCTTAAAAATGTCAAAAGACAGAATCCACTGACAATAGGTCTTTCTACCGAAGAAAAGCTAAGTTCAGAGCTTATTCTTAAAATTGTATCCAAATTTCACCTTTATTCCCACAGGCAATTGAATATGTATAAAGGTACACCCATAATTAGTTGACCATAAGAGCAATGAAGTCATAGTCCTCTCACAGAAACAGTTCACGCAGTCTCTGGCAGTTGATAGTTCTGATGAAAGATTGCAATTTCAGATGTCTGCATTACATATTTTTCTTATGGGATGATAAGCATATCCTGATCACATTTCATCTTAGATTTGTAACATATCATTGATAATTATAAGCCTTTGCTTGTGGTTTCAGAGTTGCTTTAGCACTATGAACCTAATCTGGGATCATTCTTCAAGTGTAGTTTAAGTTACCCAGTATGAATGGTTTACCTTATTAGGTAAAATGACTAAAAATGTATTCAACCTCAGCATTCCAAATGAATGAAGTTAGCCCATTTACTTGCATATAGAAATGTCCTTTTCTGAAAGAAGAGCGAAAGAGCACCCTTCTCTCTGAATACGTAGTTTGAATCTTGAGTAAGTTACCATCATCTTGTTAATATTTAATTAATTCTTTGAGCATATTTTAAAGGAGAAAAGAGCACGTAAGTTTAGAAATGTTTAAGACAAGACTCTCCTAGGCGGGCCCGCCCAGTGGTGCAGCAGTTAAGTTCACACATTCCCCTTCAGCAGCCTGGGGCTCGCCGGTTCGGATCTCGGGGTGGACCTAGCATCGCTTGGCAAGGCACGCTGTGGCAGGCATCCCACATATAAAATAAAGGAAGATGAACACAGATGTTATCTCAGGGCCAGTCTTCCTCAAAAAAAAAAAAAAGATAAGACTCTCCTAAAGAAGCAGATTTCAATGACTAAGACCCTATATGCTATGGCCTGCAGTTTACCAAAGGCAAGGTACCAGGTAGCTGGAAATCTGGATGACAATAGTATAATTCTTCAACTTTTGAATGAAAATTTAAAAATAAATTTGTATAACATAATACAACATATTCCTGTATAGCTAAGTAAGCATTCTGAAATTATCTTAGAACCAGACTCATATTAAACCCAAGCAGTATCAAGAGTCAAGTCAAACCTATATCATAATACCATACTAGAATCTTCACAACTGAACTAAGAGATCAGCGAGAACAGTGCTCATGACTGTCTTAGTTGACAGTAAAGTAAATATTCTGAATAAGTAAATATAAGAGCTTGAGCTGTGCAAGATAAAACACAACATAGGTAAATACAGATCTGATAATCTAAAATCTTATCTCTTTATAAGTTTAATAAAAAAGACAAATCAGCAACTTGTGCAAATATAGTCTACATATATCCAAGACAAAATTTTGATATTGTTAAACGTGAAGTTTTACAGTATGTGTGTTCCTTCATATTGGAGTCTGACTGAAATAAGGAACAAACTCACACCTCCCCACACACAGAAACGCGCACACATACGGCAACACTCACACACCTTTTAAGACTACAATATGTTGACATGGCTTTCGTTGAAGCCTTCAGAACACCCCAGGTAGAAAGCAAAGTAATTCCTTGTATAACAAGTAAATTCATGATCAGGAAGATGCAATTATATAGACTCTACTGACAATGAACTTGGATCAAGTTCATAAGTAGTTATATAGGATAAAAGTGGTCTTTCACTGCAGACTCTACAAGAGCATGGAAGTATATTTCACATAACCAACAGTACGAAAAACAAAGTTAGATACAGCAAACAAAATCTTCCAGGAATGCAGTGTTTGAGGCCATGATGAATGGTCCTCATAGAGATCAGTAGGATACGAATAACGCGACGAGAAATCCATATACCACTCAAGAAGACACAATGGTTTTAACAAACTAAGAGATTTGCACCAATTTCTTGTGTGAAAAATTTGGAAATAAATATAGATGCTCAATTTTTATGTCATTAAATAGTAAACTGTGCAAATTACCCCCTCAAAAAAATCTAATAATTTCAATTAATAATCATTCTTATAGATTTCCAGATTAAATAAACACATTAAATGTTGCTGTAGGTAGATATCAGAAGGAAAATATCAGCCCTGGCAATTGCAGTCAAGATTCTGATTCCCAGAGAGGGAAAAGCCAGAGAGGGTCACCCCAACAGAACGGCACCTTCCTTAGGCTTACTTCTGACTAGAGACAAGGATATCCCGGGAACAATAATAAAATAAGACTTGTAATTTTTATGAATTCTAATAAGGCCAGACACTGTTCTAAATATTACCTATTGACTCATTTAAGTAACAACCCCATCAGTTAGGTATTATTATCAGCTTCAATTTATAAAAGAAGATACTGAGACACAGAATGGTTACAGAGCAATGAAAAAAAGCATGTCTTAATCCAGCCTATGAATAAAATGAAGCTTCTTTCCCAGGAAGTGTAGCTTCTAGCTTCTTAAAAGTTAGGGAAAATGCTTAGTATTATTTACACTTTTATATGTCGATGCCTGGTTAAGAGGAATCAATGGCAATGGTGACTTGGCATTCCCAGTAAAACAGAAATTTTATCTTTCCATATTTATGTGATTGCTTTAGGCCATTAAACCTGAGAGATTCTGATTAAGAGATGCAGATATGCCAGCAAATAATTCTAGAGGTTATAACCTCTGATGAGATAATACAAGTGAGTTTATAACGATTTAAAATTCTACATCTAACCTTCACTCCATCTTGCACATTCCACTGGATCATAGCCTTAGCATCATTTAAAATATTTATCTTATAATGTACAGCGCAGTATTTTTCAAGCCTGGCAGTGCATCAGAATCAGGCTGGGAGTGTATGACACCCAACATGAAATAAATCAAAATGTCTGAAGGAAGGGTCCCCCAAACTTTCATATTCAATAAACTCCTTGGGTACTTCATATAAGTCTTAGGTTTGTGAATAATGGTCATATACTAATCCTAGACTAACGTGGGCGCCTGACACCACGTACATCAAACTTTGGAAGGGCCCTTAAAAAGTGGGTAAAAAACATTTTAAAAAATCAAAAAGATTTTCTAGAAGGACTGTTAATGAAGGAAGAACTTATAAATCTTTAATTCAGCTTAGGCTTGGACCCCAAATCTGAATATTGTAAAATAAAATATGTCAGTGTCCAGACGTGCACAGTCACACCTACAGAAATACGTCAAGACTACGGTCAAAGCAGACGTTAGAAAGGAGACTCAGCGCCACCCGGTGGCACAGCAGTTAAGTTCGAGTGCTCCGCTTCAGCGGCCCGGGTTCGCCATTCGGATCCTGGGAGTGGACCTATGCACCGTTTGTCAAGCCAGGCTGTGACAGGCATCCCACATGAAATAAAGGAAGATGGGCACGGATGTTAGCTCAGGGCCAATCTTCTTCAGCAAAAGAGGAGGACTGGCAGCAGATGTTAGCTCAGGATCAATCTTCCCCCCCCAAAATTTAAAAACTTGTTCAAAAAAATTTAAAAAAAAATAAAAAGGAGAGACATTTTAAATGAAGATTTTTTGGACAAAAATGATTTAAATGCCAAAATCATACATCTAACAGCTGGAACAAACTTCATGATATGATTGCAGGAGATAATAAAGAAAGAGGTTTTACACAAGCATGCGACCAGTCATTTTCAAAATACTGAAGACTTTAAGTTTAACTGAAAACTGCATTTCTGTCAAAATGGAGAAATATATCTTAATTTTCACGGATGCTGAGAAGCCCTTTAGACTGTATATTGTGTACATTGCACAAATACACATACGCTGTGGAAGGGAAAAATAATGTACTTTTAAGTAGGGAGAAGATTTCCTAACCACTTATAATTCTGTAGATCAAAAAAATTTTTAAATATCTTCTAAGCAGCATTTTTCACAGAGTACATGTCTTTCCCAAAAGAGGTCCATGGTGAAGTAAGTCTGGAAATCGCCACTTGCCATGTCCCTCTATTGGATATTTATAATATAAATTAGTATATTAAAGTCTCTGAGCAGTTCCTGCCATATCTGTTCAATTTTATTTAATTCAGTGTTTCCCAAACTTATTTCACTCACTTAACTATTGTCAAAATCTATTATCCCACATGGAACATGCTCTGGAAAACACTGCGGTAAACAAACTTGAAAATATAATTTTATGGGGAAACGGCTTTTCACCAAGAAAACAACTTCACAAACAGAGTAGGAGTGGGCTTAAAGATTTTTGAGATACTCTAATTCTCTAGACAAATTAAGATAAAGACAAAAGTTGTGCCTTCTTAAGAGGGGCAAATATTTTACT
Source organism: Equus przewalskii (assembly GCF_037783145.1). Taxonomy (NCBI): domain Eukaryota; kingdom Metazoa; phylum Chordata; class Mammalia; order Perissodactyla; family Equidae; genus Equus; species Equus przewalskii. The sequence continues at coordinate 28,918,785 of NC_091839.1, read as the reverse complement.
TTATCTTTTCATTTTAGTACTTATTTTTCTAATATAACATGGCATTTTATGTAATTATATTTTATTTGAATTCTCATTTTAGCATCAATAACAAGCTACTGAGACTGTAGGATGCTGCAATCACTCAGAAGTCTTATCCTAAAGGAAAAGGAGGCGGCTTAGGATAGAATTCTGCCTGGAACACTGAAATCACTCAGAAAATATGATTAGAAAGGGTATCCTGGAAAATGGGTCCCCAAATGTAGAGTGTTTACAAATTAAAAACTAATTTCTTCTCAGAAGCAATGAATTCCCTCAGAAGAGTCCCAGCAGCAGTTCTCTGAAAGGGCAGCGCGCGTCCGCGGAGCCGTTAGGGATTTGCGGATCACACCAATAATATGCTTGGAAACCTGAGAATGAAGCAGAAAACTCTCTTCCCTTTCTTTTCCTCGCTTAGTGAAGAAATTTTAGTAAAAAGTTATGAAAGATTACTAAATTGGGAGCTTGGGTCTTTGAAAGCTAAAATTATAGGGTTTTGCTAAACACTGACCCTCCGAGATTAGGACGCCACAAGAGACGCTCTGGCTGAGCCTCGTGTTTACATGGACTGCGGGCTCCGGGGGTTTGAGAACGTGCGATGGTGTTCAGCCCATGGGATGCAGAAATTCGCCCAGATCCAGCTGGATGTAGTTTGGCCACAAGGAAAACCCAAATGCATGGCTATTACCCGTTGGTTTCACTGTGGGGAAAAACAAACTTTAAATCTTTGGGGATCAAAATATAAAACATAGGCACTTAAAACACTCTCGTTCTATCCCATACTCAACAGCTTTTGTGCCGCTTCTAGATATTTGATGTCCAAGGTTTCCATTATTTAGATTTTATTGAAGGATATATAGACGTATACATATGAATGTATAAATGCATATTTTTTGTAATGGTGATGAGCAGAAATTGTACAACTTGCTCTCTGTTGTATTTAAAGGTGCCCCTCCTTTCCAAACAACATTGTTACATCTTAGGGTGTGTACCTAACTAGAAAGATGTGTAGTACGTTTATTTTGTGTATATGAAAGCATTTATTCGACCATTGTAGAGTCTGCCACTGTATGTGGTTCCTATCTCCTTGCCTTGTAAGCTCACAGTTGTATTAGAAAGAGCAGAGTTCTAGTCACAAATGAGGTCCACTGGGGCTCGGTCACAAAACAGTAGAGTTGGAGAGAATGCCAAGACAGATCCCAAGGCCTCCATGTCTAATCAAAGTGGGAAGCAGATCAAACTTTTCCCAAAGTCAAAAAGGTTGACTGCGAGCCAAAACAACCGACAGAAGCCACTAAAGCAGGGCTGTCACTTCCACTGTAGTGTTGCTTATTTTTTGTGGCCAGAATTGGTTCTGCACACAGGCAAGTGAGTGGTCCTCTATGTAGCCCTAGAATAAATAATTATGTTTAGCAAGGTCATAATTAAAAAGTCAATGCAAAACTCAACACTACTTCTATGTACGAGGAATGAAAAATTGGAAATCAGTGTTTAAAAATAACAGTATCATTTATAATAGCATCAAAAATATGAAATAATTATGGATAAATTTAACAAAACACATGGGAAATCTATACCCTGAAAATGATAAAACATTGCTGAGAAGTTAAAGAAGACATAAATAAATCAAGAGATATTCCATGCTCACGTTTGGAAAACTCAAAATTACAAGACGTCAAGTTTTCCAAATTGATTGATAGACTTATCAAAATCCTAATAAAAATTTCACGAATGTTTTTGTTGAAATTTACAAGATGATGCTAAGAATTTATATGGATATGTGAAAGACCCAGAGTGGCTGAAATGATTTTGGCAAAACAGAAAAGTTAGAAGACTTACCTTACCTGACTTTAAGACTTATTGTAGAGCTATAATTACCAAGATAAGGTGGTATTGGCACAGGGTTAGACATAGATCAGTGGAAGGGAATTCAAAGTCTACAAATATTCTACACATAGACAGTCAATTGATTTTCAGTAAAGGAACAAACAGTTCAACGGGAGAAAAGACAGTCGTTTCAACAAATGGTCCTGGGACAACGTCTACTCGCCAAAAAAAAAAAAAAAACAACACACACTTAGCCTTTCTATCATCCCAGTATTACTGACCCATTCTACTCAGCATCATAAATTCAGTGATTCTGATGCATTCTACAGAGGTTGCTTATATAATATGGTTGTGAGGATTCAATGTTTGACTTTTGCCAGGTCACCTCAAAAATCACCATTGATCATACGATGTACAGGAGAATTTCTACTCTCCTATTTCCACTACTAGTGTAAAGAAAAAAATGTATAATGTGCTACAAAAGACAAAGTTCTTATCTATTATAGACATTTACGTTACATATGCTAAATTTATATATGTTTATATGTGTTAGAACTTTGAAAAATTGAGTGTAAGGTACATGTGAGACTTGTTATGACAATCAAAACTGATCAAAAGGGAGATTTAACTATGTACAATGTTTAGTTCATCAGTTGTTTGACTAAAAGCAAAAAAAATTAGTTGAATTAATTTAAAACTGTGTGTGTGTGTGTGTTTCTTTCCAATTAGTAATTATGGCCTTTTCCTGGCATAAGAACAAATTCTGATTTGGTCCAAGACCATAGGACTTGGTCCTATGGATCTAACGGTGCTTTTCTGGAATTTAGACTTCTTAACTTCCTCATAAATACCTGGGAATTGGTTGTTTTCTGAAGATAGACACAAGAATTTTGTGGTATTTTGGGGCCTATTGAAAATTGGAAAATAATGAAAATATATTGGATGGACCAGAGCCCTGGGGTCAGCTAAAAGAAAACAGAAGTTTCTAAAGTACTTAAAAAGACACTTTTTATGAGATGTAAAATTGCTGTGGATTTTTACAGAAGTCTCCATATTAGAATTCTGCAACATTTCCCTTAAGGTATTCTTCCTTTTAAAAAGTGGAGTTAATATCCACATTGTGCTGTAGTATTCATGCCACTGAATACTAAATATGCTCTAAGACGTGGGGTATTAAGAGAAGATCGAAGAAATATATGAGCATTTGTTTTTCTGGGAAGTTGGACAAGAAAGCAGATGAGGCATAAATCTTAAAAATATCAAATTACCAAACACAAGATAGAATGTGTCTTCCACCCCCTCATTTTCACTATCACCAAGTGGATAAAATAAACATATTCTTCCTCTAGACTTAATGTTCAGATGGCCATATGAGTCAGACTATGATGATGTTCTGTATATCTCACGAGTTCTAGCTAAATACAAGCCACCAACTGCTTTTTCCTCTCTCATCTCTATACATTAGTTTCTTTTAAACCAAAGCAAACTCGCATTGGTCACAAAATTTATTTTGATTTGATTTTCAAATGATCCCACCAAAAATCCCTGAACCAAAACCAAAATGCCACAAGGAACTTTCTGCCTTCTCCTCCCCAACTCACTCCAAGTAGGATTCTGGAATTAAACTATCTTCGTTACAACTATATAGTTACTTTAAAAGTATAAGTTTCTATTTTTGTTATTGCGGTATACTGATATTCCTGAGCATAGTGTATTATTAACATTTAGCTCTTTGGTCTCTAAAGGAAAATATTTTTCTTTAAAAAGTGATGTCATGAATCATATGGAGTAAATTTGGCAATATTTATCCATCCATCCATCTATCTATCTATCCCTCTATGACAAATGTATCTACTCCACTATCCAGTAACTCTATTTTTAGGAATTAATCCTGCAAATATTTCAATAATTTTGCAGAGATTTATGTACAAAGATATTTACTTCAGCATTTCTTATAAGAGCAAAAGATTGAAAATAATGTAAATGCTCATCAATATAGGCCTATTTCATAACTGAGTGTTGGTCAAGACAATGGAAAGTTAAGCAGAAGTAAAAAAGCAAAGGGTGTCTCTATTTGGACTGATAGGGAATACTCAGTGAGATATATTATCAAAAAAAGCCCTAGATTTTATAACAGTGTGTAAACTATAAAATTTGCTTAAAGTTATAAATGCATATACATGCACTTATAAACACACATGATATCTCTGGAAGGATACCTATGAAATCGACAATACAGTTTGCCTATGAGGTAGGATGAAACAAAGCAACTAGAGGGTAAGGGAGGTGAGATACTTACTTCCGCTGGATTTCACTTTGTTAATTTTAAATATGTATTATGTGCATATATTGTCTATTATGATAAATTAATCATATTAAAAGGTAATATGCATCAAAAAACATTGTTTATACTGAGACTAACAGAGAAAGGAAACACTGCTGGTGGGGGGAAAAGATGATAAACATGCTAAAGAAAATAAAACCTAGCCAAAGAACACAAATGATTTTAAGCTGCTAGTATTTACAGCTGACATTTAAAACTGTCACTAAGAAGATTGCGGTGTGTAAAGATCTCCATATTTGCATAAATTTTGTTGTGGTAAAAGAACTAAAAGCAAATACTTAGCAACAATTAGAAAAAAATTAAAAGTAAAATACTTTGGCCTATTGAATATTTGCAAACCACACATGAAGAATAGGCTTTATTCAGAGTGGTTGGAGTCAAGGAGAACAAAGTTCCTAGAAAGAGGCTAAACTTCTCTTGCATGATTCAGAAACAGTGCGCTTTGTCGTCATCACCACCTGCATGCCTAAGACCAGAAGAGCAAATACAGGTCAGGACCCAAAGGAAGAACACAGCAAGGTTCATCCAAGAATGTTCCTGCAAAGTGGGATCAGGCAGGGTGATAACATCTTTTAATTAACGAAGGAGTGAACTGTAACCAAAAGTATTCCTTTAAAAGCTTATTTTTTCTGGTTGGAAGGGAAAACACTGCTGTTCACCCTTCTACAACTATAAATCCATGACATATCCACCAGTTTATCAATCCATTTAGAATTATATGCTGTTTGTGACTGATCACTTCTTGTTTATTCTTGTGCTCCAATACTTTCCAAACCTTTGGATCATTTTGATGAGATAAAATATTTACAAAGTTTGAGTGCAGCGAGACCTTAAAGAAACTGATTCCCTCCGGTCCGGCCTCCATACCATGTTACAGCTTCAGTTACTGTTGACGGATAATAACAGGGACAGTCCATCTATTGTAAGGAAAAGAATCACTTTAGTTGAACTATTGCAAACAAGTTTAACTTTTTAACTTTTAAACCATGAGGTATACCCAATTAGAGAAAATCAGAATTCTTAAATAGTAAATATTTATCATTATATAACTTACATAAACCTTTTCTGTTATTGTTCCTTATTCTCCTCCTCAAATTCTCTTATCCCTCTCTCTTTAATCCCAGAATATTTTTATGCTTTTTCAACATATTCATCACACATATGTTTCCATAGTATTGTTTTACGTGTTTTAAATTTTCCAATAGGGCTATAATATTTTGTGAGAACTTATATCCCAGTTTGCCCAGGATAGCCTGGGTTACACTTGTTCTAACATAAGTATTAAAAACGTCTCTTTTATTCTCAAAGTATTTCAAGTCATACTGTTCATACCATTTTACAGCTAGCATTTTTCACTCAACATTTTTTTAATGTCCATGTTGTTACCCATAAATCAATATTAAAACAAACTAGCTACATTCTCTATGTTTTACTTATTTTTGGACTTCTTGATCTACCAACCCCTCCCTCTACCTTCTGTCCCCAAAAAATGTGCAAAAATTACCTCTATGGGGGCTGGCCCCGTGGCCGAGTGGTTGAGTTCGCGCGCTCCGCTGCAGGCAGCCCAGTGCTTCGTTGGTTCGAATCCTGGGCGCGGACATGGCGCTGCTCATCGGACCACGCTGAGGTGGCGTCCCACATGCCACAACTAGAAGGACCCACAACAAAGAATATACAACTATGTACCGGGGGGCTTTGGGGAGAAAAAGGAAAAAATAAAATCTTTAAAAATAAAAAATTACCTCTATGACAGTGAATTTTTTGATTTCCTTTTATTTCTGTCAATTTCTCCTTTAAAGTATTTTAAAGACATATCATTAAATGTATAAACGTTCAGAATTGCTTTACTCTCATGGATTGTTGCTATCACTCAACTTTTTTCTAATAATAAAATAATTAAACATTTTCTTTTGGTTAGCATATATGTAGTTTATCTTTTCCATCCTTGCGTTTGATATTAATTTTTATGTTGTTAACATTCAGATAGTGTCACTAATAAATTTTATTTTGTAATTTAATTTTGTATTTTAACTGGTGAAATTAATCTCTCTACATTTGCTATAGATAGTAATATTTTGCATTTTTATACCATATAACATGATGCTTTCTGTATGATGTGTTTCTCCCTTGCTTTTTCAACATGTTTGATCTAGAAACAAACTATACCTCCTTCCCTCCTCGTGAATAATAATGAGAACATTAAACTCTGATGGACATCTTTCCCCTAACATCGCTTTTCAAAATTTTAATTCCATATTGTTTTTTCTCTCCGACATTAATTGATTATCAGTGGCTTTGTATCTCTGTGCTGCTTAGGTTTTCTCATATATTCACAAATTTCTTTGCTCATAATTGCTTCTTGCAACTCATTTCTTCATACTGGATTCAATTTCCTGAAGTATATCTTATAGTAGATCCTTCAATATAGGCCTGCTCATGGTCAACTCTCTCGTATTTTGCTTGAATATAAATGTGTTTATACCTTTTGAGAATTAAGTTCTTTTTAAAATTGTAGGTTGGGAGCCAGCCTGGTGGTGTAGTGGTTAAGCTCGCTCACTCTGCTTTGGCAGCCTGGGGTTCGTGGGTTCAGATCCCAGGCACGGACCTAGCACCACACATCAAGCCACGCTGTGGCAGCATCCCACATAAAATAGAGGAAGATTGGCACAGATGTCAACTCAGTGACAATCTTCCTCACACACACACACAAAAGAAATTAAATTGCATTTGTTATACTTCTACCCTTTTAGAAATATTACTCGCGGCACACTATATCTTCCAAAGCTTGACACAAAAATATCTCCCACTTTACAAGTTCTTCTATGATACAACATTGTCTCTCCCACATTGAAAGGTGGGATCTCTGCTACCCTCCTCCCTACACTGAATCTGCCAGAGTTGTGACTCACTTGTAACCAATAGACTGTGGCAAAAATGAGGCTGCATGACTTCCAACTCAAATGCAAAACAGATGATACGACTTCCACCTTATTCAATGACACAGTCACTTCTGAGCTCTGAGTGACCACTGAAGAAGCCTAAGCATCCTGAGGCCACTTGAAGAAATATAAGCCACAAGGAGACCACATGCACTGGCCATAGCCTCATGTGAGGTCCCAGTTAACAGCCAGAATCAGCCAATGCACACATGAGTGAAGACACCTCTAAATGACTCCAGCCCCCAGCTGTTGAGTAAGCCCAGCTGTCTTGTCCCAGCTAAGGATCCAGACATCTTGGAGCAGAAACAAGCTATTTGCTCTGTGCTCAGTTTGAATTCCTGGGCCACAGCTTCAGTAAGCACAATAAAAGGTTGTTTTAAGGTGCTAAGTTTTGTGGTGATTGGTTATGCAACCATAGTAACTGAAACACTAAGGAATTGTCTTTTGATCTATTTTTGTTTTTCAAAATCTTTCTAGTCTAGTCCTTTTTATATAATCTCTATCTTCACTCTGGTTGCTTTTAGATTTTTCTTTTTGTCTTTGAGAGAGAAAAACATCTTCAAAGATAAAGATAAGGTAAACCATAGGAGTAAATAAAGAAATAGAAGTAGATATTGTGTGTTTAAATAAAAACAGCACCTTTGTTTCTGAGATGGCAGAATTGCTTCTATCAAATCAAGTATCCTTCTGAGAATGACTGGAAAGCTATATAAAATGTTTTGAAAAACATGTTTGACAACATTAGAGAACTATCAAGGCAGATCCTGGAAAGAAGGGAGTGCAGAAGTGAGCCCAACAGCAGTGCTACTGTTCTCAAGGCCTGTGCTGATTGCTGAACAGACACCCAGAGTTTGACATGTTGAGAAGAACTTCAGGTAGTTTAACAGGAACATAAGGACAAAAACTAAGGTTCTTTGCTTCACAAGGAGGAAAGCCCTTCAGGATTCCACTTGGGAGCTAAAGAACCACAACCGGGGAGCAATGACGAAGTAGAAATAGCCAAGCCTTTTAAACACTAAGGCTTAGCTTAAAATCAGCTCAATACCAGGCTGGATTAAAATGTTCTTTCTCTACTTAACTACCTGTGAGAAGCAAAATAAACTCTGAAGGAGTTAACATCACCTAGAGCTTTAAATAATTTTTATAATTTTTCATCACATTGTTTGGCATTCAATAAAATATTAATTGGAACATCAGGTAATATGACCAAATTACCCAAAAAAAAGAAATAAAAGAAAAATCAGGACAAAATGCAATAGACTCACAAAAGATGTAGATATTAAAACTATCAGACAACATCTATAAAACAATTATAATTAACATGTTCAAGAAAATAGAAAACAAAATGGACAATTTAAGCAGAAAATTGAATATATATTAATACATGTTAACATATATATATGTTAATATAACAATATTCAATATATTTTGCATATAGATATATAAACCCTAGAACTAAAAAAAAATGAATTAAGATTCAATACATGTTTTTTAATGGAGATTAGACCTTGCTATAGAGAAGAATAGTAAACTGGATGGAATAAAGATCAATAAGAAATACCCAAAACCACCATAATTGAAAGGGAAGATGGCCAAAAGTTTTAACATATGTGTAAATGGTACTTCAGAAGAAGATATAAAAGAAAATTGGCCAGAAACAATACTTGAAGAGATAATGGCTCAGAATTTTCCCAAAGTCAAAGACTTAAGATATATAATAATGAAAACTACACCTAGATAAAAACAGTGATAGCACCTTGGAAGTACAGAAAGAAATGAAAATTACCAACACCTAGGATTTTATATCCAGCAAAAATATTCTTTCAAAATAACACTGTAGATAACAAAAATGGAGAGAATTTATCACAAAGAAGACTTGCACAAAAAATAATTAGTAAAGGGAATTCTTTAGATAGAAGAGAATAATTCCAGACAGAAACACAAATATAGGAAAGGAAAGAACATGAGAAAGAATGAATATCTGGACAAATATAAAATGATACTGATTGTATAAAACAATAATAACATACTGAGTGGTTTAATATATATATATAGAATTATAATATAGAACCAAAAAGTATAAATGACACGGTATATAATTGGAGTTAAAGTGTTCTAAGATCCATTCATTTTTCAGGAATTGGTAAAAGTACTTTTTTATATCAGATATTAATAAAAGTAGAATACAGATTGTAATTTTAGGTTAATCATCAATAGTAGTTAAAAATCTATAACTAACAAGTTAATTGAATAGAGACATGGAATAATAAAAATATTTAATAAATCCCCCAAAATTTAAGAAAATAGAGAAAAATAAGAATGTAAAACAAACAAGACAGAATGAAGAGTAAGACAGTATCTTTAAATACAAATACACCAGTAATTGCATTATATTGAATTACAGTTAAATTTAATTATAAGACAAAGAATGTCAGATTTAAGTTTTGAAAACTAAAAGACAAATATTTTCAGATTAAGGAAAGTCTTGTGCTATAGAACAAGCTAAAACTAAAGAAAACTCGTATAGTTAAAAATTATAGAGATATGTCAAGTGAACTTGAAGGCAAAAAGCAGCCAAAACAAAGCTGGACATTGAATAATGATAGAAAGGTCAATTATCAGGAAGACATTCTAAATATACATACAGGTTCTAAATACATAAGGTAGAAATTAAAAGGTTACAGCAAAAACTAGAAATAAACACAATCATAGAGGAAGATTTTAATATACCTCTCTTAGTACCTGATAGAACAAGCAAACAAGCAATACAAATATTGAATTTAAACACCATGAGTAACAAACTTGACCAAATTGACATGTAGAGAACATTAAACCTAACTAACAACCACAGAACACAGATTCTATCCAAGTGCATATGAACATTTCTCAAAATTGACCATATGTTGGGCAACACTTAAACCTCAATCATTTTCAAAAGATTGAAATCTTAGAGATTTGATTTCTCCTTGTAAGGGAAACAAACTAAAAATAAATATTTAGATTATTTTTAATTCCCAAAATGTTTGGAAATTGAACAGTAACTTCTCACTAATCCACAAAGGAAGATATAAAAATTTAAAAATAGAAAATATTTTTTAAGTGAAAGATAATGAAAATGCAATATATAAAAGACATTGAGAAATGTAGCTAAAGCAGTCCTAGAGGAGAAATGTAGTCTTAGATGCATATATTTTTAAAAAAGAAAAGAATCAATGGAAATCAGTGATCTGAATATTTATGTTAAAATTTTAGGGAAAAAGCCATAAATTAAACAGTAAGAAAGTAGAATATAGAAAACGATTTATAAAAAATAAAAACCGAAGCTGGCCTGATAACATAGTGGTTAAATTCATGGGCTCACTTTGGCAGCCAGGGAGTGCGCAGGTTCAAAGTCCTGGTATGGATCTAGCACCGCTTGTCAAGCCATACTGTGGCAGCATCCCACATAAAACAGGGTAATACTGGCACAGATGTTAGCCCAGAGCCAATCTTCCTCACACACACAAAAAAATAATAAATACTATAAAATAAAATAAAAAACAAAATTAATGAAATGGAAAAGAAATATACAGCAAAGAGAATAAACAAAGCTAAAAGTTGGTTCATTGAAAAACAATAAAACTAATAATCACTATTAAAACTGATCATGTAAAAAAGAGAAGTGTATAAATTACCAACTTCAACAATGAAATGATGGACAACTTTAAGACCCTATCAACATTAAAAAAGATATTTTGATGAAATCGATAGGTTTTGAGAAAAATACAACTGATAAAAACTGACAGAATCAGAAATTATAAATCATAATGGTCATATATCAAAAAAATTGATTAAATATCTTCCCACAAAGAAAACTCTAGTCCCAGAAGACTTCACTAGTAGATTTTTCCAAAATTTTAAGGGAAAAAACACCAGACTTACACAACTCTTGTGCAATTAAGGAATAGGAAAAAAGAAAATACTTCCTGACTTATTTATGAGACCAACATAACTTTGATTTCAAAACATGGCAAGGGCATTATAACAAAGGAAAATTATAGACCAACCTCTCTTGTAATCATAGATGCATCACACAATTAAAATATGAATAAAATAAATACATCACAACTGAGTTGTTTTTATTCAAGGATTGCCATTCAATTACCATTAGAAAATCAGTCAATGTAAATACCATATTGTTGAATAACAGGAAAAAAATTATGATTATCTCAATAGGCACAAAATAAGTGACAAAACTCATTACCCATTCATGACTAAACCAAATATAGCTAAGAAGAAATATAAGATAACTTCCTCAATCTGAATAATGGTATCTACTAAAGTCATTACGCTGGGTAAATAAAGTTTACTCCCTAGGGGAACTCTGGGAGCTGGGGCAAAACACAAACTTCATACTGATAGGCAAAGGAACTAGGGTTACAGCAGCCCCTATCAGTCATTGGTTGAGTTCGCCTAAGTGAGCTTATTCCCTGGAAATTCTGGTTTGCTATTGCAGGCAGCAAAGAGGCTCCAAGTGACAGGAATGCTCTCAGCAACAACAAAAATCTTTGAGCGTTGGCATTTGGAAGTAAGGTTGGTGGTGTGTACCAGGAGAAAAAGACAAGAGGTTCTGGCTGGGTTACCAATGAACCTGTTACTGAACACGTAAATAAATGAAGAGGTATACCATGTTCATAGATATAAAGCTTAATATTGTAAAGGTGTCAATTAATCCCAGAGAGATAGTGATTCAATGAAATCCCATTTGAAATCCCAGAAAACTTTTCCATAAAATTAATAGGCTAATTCTAAAATTAATATGGAAATTTAAAGGGTTAAGAACAGCAAAGGCAATCTTCCAGATTGCCTTTGAGAATATATGTAAACAGATACCAAAACTTATTTTAAACCTATACTAACTAGACAATGTATTGAAACAATAGACAGACAATGAAACATTAAAAAGAATCAAGAAACAGACCTACACATATATAGACACACGTTTGACAAAATATACACTGCACAGAGGAAAGAAATGGCTCACAAACAGCCACAGCTCAATTAGATATCCATATGAAGAAAAAGAAATTGATACTGAGCCCTCCACTCAGATGCAGCAATGAATTCCAGATTGACTGTCGAACTTCATGTAAAAGTTAAAACCATATAGCTTGTAGAATATATCTAGAATAATATCTTAACATCGTTGGGGTGTGCAAAGATTTCTTAAATAGTCACTAAAAGCATAAACCATAAAATAAAAGATTGAGAAATTAGTCTTCATTGAAATGAGGACTCCGTTCATAAAACTCTATCATTACAGGGATAAAGAGTAAGCCACAGAGTGGGAGATGTTAGCAATTCATAATGAGTAAAAAACCTTGCTATAGCCTGAATATGTCCCTCCCACAATTCATATGTTGAATCGTAACCCCTGAAGGTGATTGTATTTGGAGATGGGGCCTTTGGGTGGAGGTTCAGTCATAAGGGTGGAGCCCTCATGCACGGGGCTAGTGTCCTTAGAAAAGAGACCCCACAGAGAGCCCTTGCTTCTCCCACCATGTGGGGACACAGTGAGAAGGCAGCTAGGAAACAGGAAGAGGCCCTCACCCAACCATTCTGCTGCCTTGATCTTGGATTTCCCAGTCTCCCTCCAGAACTGTGAGAAATAAATTTCTGTTGTTTCTAAGCTACCTAGTCTGTGTCCTTTGTTATAGTAGCCAACATGAACTAAAATAGGCTTCATGTCCAGTATATCTAAAGAATTGTTACACATCAATAAGGAAAAGATAGTCAACTGATTTCAAAAATGAGGAAGAGATGTTAAAAGGCACTTCATGAAATAGGATATCAAAATGGCCAATAAAAATATTGGCCCCATTAATCATTAAGTAAATGTAAATTAAAACAATAATAGAATTCCACCAAACATTCACTAGAATGCCTAAAATTAAAAAGGCAAACAACATCAAATATTGATGAGGATGTGGAAGGACTGGATCACTCTCACACTTCTGGTAGATGCAGAAATTGGTACAGACACCAGAAAGACATTTTACCGGATTCCCCTAAAGGTGAACAAATGTATAACATAGCAATTCTACTCCTATATATATAGCCAACAGAAACACACACATAGGTTTATCTAAAGTCACATAGAGAAATATAGTAGCGTAATAGGAAAAAGTAGGGAGAGTAATATAGTTTTTAAAAATAAAATTTATTCATATAACAGAATGTTATAGACAAAATTAATACTACTCCAGTACCATGGATTAATTTCTCAAAGATAATGTTGAACAAATCTTAAACACAAGTGTATATATATGATTTCCTTCTAAAAACTCTAAAATAGGTAAAACTACTCTGGTTTCACTGGGGTTGGAAATAAGAATCCTGTTGCTCCTGGGAGAGACAGAGAGTTCCTACTAGGCAGCGCGAGGCGTCTTCCGTGACAACGGTGTCTCCTCCTTCTCCTGGAAGAGGAGATCTGGGCGTGTTCATTTGTGACAATGCATGGAGCTGTCCGCCTATGGTTTCTTTATTTTTCTATGTGTGTTCTACTTTATTAAAATGTTAATTTAAGAGAAAATTAAAAACAGACAAGAATCTATTCGCTATTTTCATGTTTTTTAGTGTTAGAGAAATTTTTCCAGGACAAATATTACTTGAGTAAGGAAATTTTTGTCAGATTTTGCCAGGTTCCTTCCGTGGTTTTTTCCTTTTTTCATCTATTAATCTCTACTACATGTAATTTAATTTGCTTAAATAAAATGTATGGTTCTGTGTATCTATTTATCTATCGTATATTTACATATGTATATTTCTATTAGTGTATATAGCACAGAAAGTTACATTGGAAGACCAACGCAGTAACACTATTTATTGCTCAGTTGTTTGTTGTATTCAGTATTATTTTTTGTATTGAGTGCTATAATCTTTTAATAAAAATAATAAAAGGTTTACACTTGAAAAAAAGAAATTCAATCTCTTAAGTAGTTTTTTTTTAGGTATTTTTTTTTTATTAAGATTATGATAGATTACAACCTTGTGAGATTTTAGTTGTACATTATTGTTAGTAATGTTGTGGGCACACCACTTCACCGTTTGTGCCCTCCCCCCACCCCCCCTTTTCCCTGGTAACCACCGATCGGTTCTCCATGTCTATATGTTAACTTCCACCTATCAGTGGGGTCATATAGAGTTCGTCTTTCTCTATCTGGCTTATTTCGCTTAACATAATACCCTCCAGGTCCATCCATGTTGATGCAAATGGAACAATTTGGTCCTTTTTTATGGCTGAGTAGTATTCCATTGTGTATATATACCATATCTCCTTTATCCAGTCTTCAGGTTCTGGGCATTTAGGTTGGTTCCACGTCTTGGCTATTGTAAATAGTGCTGCGATGAACATAGGGGTGCATGGGATTCTTGGGATTGCTGATTTCAGGTTCTTAGGGTAGATACCCAGTAGTGGGATGGCTGGGTCATAGGGTATTTCTATTTTTAACTTTTTGAGAAAAATCCATACTGTTTTCCATAGTGGCTGCACTAGTTTGTATTCCCACCAACAGTGTATGAGGGTTCCTTTTTCTCCACAACCTCTCCAACATTTGTCACTTTTGGTTTTGGATATTTTTGCCAATCTAACGGGTGTAAGGTGATATCTTAGTGTAGTTTTGATTTGCATTTCCCTGATGATTAGGGATGATGAACATCTTTTCATGTGTCTCTTGGCCATACTTATATCTTCTTTGGAGAAATGTCTGTTCATGTCCTCTGCCCATTTTTTGATCAGGTTGTTTGTTTTTTTATTGTTAAGCTGTGTGAGTTCTTTGTATATTATGGATATTAATCCTTTGTCGGATAAGTAGCTTGTAAGTATTTTTTCCCAATTAGTGGGCTGTTTTTTTTGTTTCAATCCTGTTTTCCCTTGCTTTGAAGAAACTCTTTAGTCTGATGAAGTTCCATTTGTTTATTCTTTCTATTGTTTCCCCCATCTGAGGACTTATAGTGTCTGAAAAGATTCTTTTGAAACTGATGTCAAAGAGTGTACTGCCTACATTCTCTTCTAGAAGACTTATTGTTTCAGGCCTAACCTTTAAGTCTTTGATCCATTTTGAGTTTATTTTTGTGAATGATGAAAAAGAATGATCGATCTTCCTTCTTTTACATGTGGCTGTCCAGTTTTCCCAACATCATTTGTTGAAGAGACTTTCTTTTCTCCATTGTAGGCCCTCAGCTCCTTTGTTGAAGATTAGCTGTCCATAGATGTGAGGTTTTATCTCTGGGCTTTCAATTCTGTTCCATTGATCTGTGGACATGTTTTTGTACCAGTACCATGCTGTTTTGATCACTGTAGCTTTGTAGTATGTTTTGAAATCAGGGATTGTGATGCCTCCGGCTTTGTTTTTCTTACTCAGGACTGTTTTAGCAATTCGTGGTCTTTTGCTGCCCCATATGAATTTTAGGATTCTTTGTTCAATTTCTGTAAAGAATGCCCTTGGGATTCTGATTGGGATAGCGTTGAATCTGTAGATTGCTTTAGGTAGTATGGACATTTTAACTATGTTTATTCTTCCAATCCATGTGCATGGAATGTCTTTCCATCTCTTTATGTCGTCGTCAATTTCTTTCAAGAAAGTCTTGTAGTTTTCATTGTATAACTCTTTCACTTCCTTGGTTAAATTTATCCCAAGGTATTTTATTCTTTTTGTTGCGATTGTGAATGGGATTGAGTTCTTAAGTTCTTTTTCTGTTGGTTCATTGTTTGTGTATAGAAATGCTACTGATTTATGTATGTTGATTTTATACCCTGCAACTTTGCTGTAGCTGTTGATTGTTTCTAATAGTTTTCCTATGGATTCTTTGGGGTTTTCTATATATAAGATCATGTCATCTGCAAACAGCGAGAGTTTTACATCTTCATTGCCTATTTGGATTCCTTTTATTTCTTTTTCCTGCCAAATTGCTCTGGCTAACACCTCCAGTACTATGTTGAATAGGAGTGGTGAAAGCGGGCACCCTTGTCTAGCTCCTGTCCTCAGAGGGATGGCTTTCAGTTTTTGTCCATTGAGTATGATGTTGGTTGTGGGTTTGTCATATATGGCCTTTATTACGCTGAGGTACTTTCCTTCTATACCCATTTTATTGAGGGTTTTTTATCATAAATGGGTGTTGGATCTTGTCAAATGCTTTCTCTGCATCTATTGAGATGATCATGTGGTTTTTGTTTCTCATTTTCTTAATGTAGTGAATCACGTTGATTGACTTGTGGATGTTGAACCATCCCTGTGTCCCTGGTATAAATCCCACTTGATCATGGTGTATAATTTTTTTGACATATTGCTGTATTCGGTTTGCCAATATTTTGTTGAGGATTTTTGCATCTATGTTCATCAGTGATATTGGTCTGTAGTTCTCCTTCTTTGTGTTGTCCTTGTCAGGTTTGGGGATCAGGGTGATGTTGGCTTCATAGAATGTATTGATGAGTACTCCATCTTCCTCAATTTCCTGGAATAGTTTGAGAAGGATAGGTATTAAATCTTCTTTGAATGTTTGGTAGAATTCTCCAGAGAAGCCGTCTGGTCCTGGACTCTTATTTTTGGGGAGGTTTTCGATTACTGTTTCTATTTCTTTACTTGTGATTGGCCTATTCAGATTCTCCATTTCTTTCTGGCTCAGTTTGGGGAGATTGTAAGAGTCCAGGAATTTGTCCATTTCTTCTAGGTTGTTCAATTTGTTGGCATATAGTTTTTCATAGTATTCTCTTATGATCCCTTGTATTTCTTTGGTATCTGTTGTGATTTCTCCTCTCTCATTCCTAATTTTATTTATTTGAGATTTCTGTCTTCTTTTCTTGGTGAGTCTGGCCAAGGGTTTGTCAATTTTGTTAATTTTTTCGAAGAACCAACTCTTTGTTTCATTGATCCTTTCTATCGTCTTTTTAGTTTCAATATCATTTATTTCTGCTCTTATTTTTATTATTTCCCTCCTTCTACTGACTCTGGGCTTTGTTTGTTCTTCTTTTTGTAATTCTGTTAGGTGTCGTTTGAGGTTGCTTATGTGAGCTTTTTCTTGTTTTGTGAGGTGAGCCTGTATTGCAATGAATTTCCCTCTTAGGACTGCTTTTGCTGCATCCGAAATGATTTGGTATGACGTGTTCTCACTTTCATTTGTCTCCAGATAATATTTGATTTCTTCTTTAATTTCTTCAATAATGCATTGTTTGTTCAGTAGCGTGTTGCTTTGTCTCCACATTTTTGCACCTTTCTCTGCTTTATTCTTGTAGTTGATTTCTAGTTTCATAGCATTGTGATCAGAAAAGATGCTTGATATTATTTCAACTGTCTTGTATTTATTGATGCTTGCTTTGTTTCCCAGAATATGGTCTATTCTTGAGAATGTTCCATGCGCACTTGAGAAGAATGTGTAGCCTGCTGTTTTTGGATGAAGTGTTCTATATATATCTATTAAGTCCATCTGGTCTAATTTTTCATTTAATTCTGTAATTTCCTTGTTCATTTTCTGTCTGGATGTTCTATCCATTGGTGTTAATGGGGTGTTGAGGTCCCCTACTATTATAGTATTGTTGTTGATGTCTTCTTTTAGTTCTGTTAAGAGTTGCTTTACAAATTTTGGTGCTCCTGTGTTGGGTGCGTATATATTTACAAGTGTTATGTCTTCTTGGTGGAGAGTCCCTTTTATCATTATATACTGTCCCTCTTTGTCTTTCTTTACCTGTTTTACTTTGAAGTCTACTTTGTCTGATATTAGTATAGTGACACCTGCTTTCTTTTGTTCATTATTAGCTTGGAGTATTGTCTTCCATCCCTTCACTCTGAGTCTGTGTTTGTCTTTGCGGCTGAGGTGTGTTTCCTGGAGGCAGCATATTATTGGGTCTTGTTCTTTGATCCATCCTGCCACTCTGTGTCTTTTGATTGGAGAGTTCAATCCATTTACATTTAGAGTGATTATTGAAATGTGGGGGCCTACTGCTGCCATTTTATGTCTTGTTTTCCGGTTCTCTTCAATTTCCTTTGTTTCTCGTCCCATGGTTTAGTCTGTTCTGATGTAGAGCTGCTACTCTCTGTTATTGTCCTTCTACTTATCTCCTTTGCTCTTGGTTTTGTAGTCCCTTTACTTTTTTTGATTTTTCAGGAATGAGGGTTTTCCTGAGCATTTCTTGAAGAGGAGGTTTGGTGGCAATGAACTCCCTTAATTTTTGTTTATCTGGGAAAGTGTTTATTTCTCCATCGTATTTGAAGTATATTTTTGCTGGGTAGAGAATTCTTGGCTGCAGGTTTTTGTCCTTCAGATTTCTGAATATATTATTCCACTCTCTTCTAGCCTGTAAAGTTTCTGCTGAGAAGTCTGCTGAAAGCCTGATGGGGGTTCCTTTGTAGGTTAATTTATTCTGCCTGGCTGCCCTTAGTATTCTCTCCTTGTCATTGACCTTTGCTAGCTTCACTACTATATGTCTTGGGGTTGGTCTACTTGCATTGATAAAGTTTGGAGATCTATTGGCTTCTGTCACATGAAGTTCCATCTCCCTCCCCAGGTTTGGGAAGTTCTCAGCCATTATTTCTTTGAATAGGCTTTCTGCCCCCTTCTCCCTCTCTTCTCCCTCTGGTATACCTATAATCCTTAGGTTGCATCTCCTAATTGCATCAGATAATTCTCGGAGAGTTTCTTCATTTCTTTTTAGTCTTCACTCTCTCTCCTCCTCTGCCTGCAGCATTTCTGTATTTCTAGCTTCCAAATTGCTAATTCTTTCCTCCATATTATCGGCCCTACTGTTCAGTGCGTCTAGATTTTTCTTAATCTCCTCTATTGTGTTCTTCATTTCCAGTATTTCTGTTTGGTTCTTCTTTATAGTATCGAACTCTTTTGTGACATAGCTCTTGAACTCGTTGAGTTGTCTATCTGAATTCTCTTTTAACTCATTGAGTTTTTTAATGATGGCTGTTTTGAAGTCATCATCATTTAGGTTGTATATTTGGTTGTCTTTGGGGTTGTTTTCTATGTGTTTGTCATTTTCCTTCTGTTCTGGAGATTTAATATATTTTTTCTTATTGCTTGATGGTGTAGATTTGTGCCTCCGCATAGAG
Source organism: Equus przewalskii (assembly GCF_037783145.1). NCBI lineage: Eukaryota > Metazoa > Chordata > Mammalia > Perissodactyla > Equidae > Equus > Equus przewalskii. The sequence goes on along the minus strand of NC_091839.1, from coordinate 28,899,568 downwards.
ATATAGTTTAGTCACTGCTTCCACTTGTTTCTACTGGTGTGGTGGGGGGACAGCTGTTTATACTGCTCCAACCAGGAACCCTATCAGCTGTTGCTAACTGGGCCTGGGCCCCTCCACGCAGTCACAGTGATCCTATGGGTTCCCTCTTCAGCTGTGGAGGCCGTCCCAGGGTGGCTTCAGACTGCTGGTGCCTACTGTTGCAGACCACCTAGATGTGGTCCCTCCTTAGGTTTTGCAGCAGTTTTATGGGCTTTCCCAGCGGCCAGGGGCAGGATCACTTATATTTGCAGCTCTGTCACTGTCGGCGCCCACAAAATCTCGCTTGTCCACTATGGGTCACAGCAGAGCTATGGGCATTTTCTACAGTCTGTGGTTAGCTCCCCTAGCTATGCTACTTTTGTCCCAAGGTCTTCCAGCCTTGTGGTTGCCAGATGGGTGCTCTCTACTAGTGCTGTGCAGAGGCTATCACTGAGGCTTCTGTGAGACTGTAGAGTTTCCCCCCTGGGCCACAGAGCCAGGTCGCTGGAACTCCACCCAGCCCCAGTCCTCTCCCCTATGATCTCTGGGAGCTCATTGCCCTAACTGGGGGATAGCCGGATACCCTGAGTTCAGTTGCAGCTGGTCGGCTGCTACCCTGCCTGAGATTCTTCTCTTTGGGACCCTCCCGGTGTTGTGGATGCTGGGTGGAGCCTCTCTGCTAATGGCAGGCAAAGACCCTGCCTGCTGCCAGACAGGCCTTCAGAGTTTCTCCCCAGGGCCATGTAGCCGGAAGCTGGAGCTCCACTCAGCCCCGGACCTCTCCCTGGAGATCTCCGGTAGTCCCGAGCCTCTCCCAGGCGAGAGCCCGGTCAGGAGAGCTTGCTGCTGCAGCTGGCAGGCTGGCACGCCATCTGGGAGAGCCCCCAGGCATTGTGGAAGCTGGGCGGGGCCTCTCCGATAATGGCAGGCAAAGTCCCTGCCCGCTGCGGGGACTGGACTTCAGAGTTTTTCCCCTGGGCCGCGTTGCCAGCCGCTGTAGCTCCACCCAGCCCCGGACCTCTCCCAGGAGATCTCCGGTAGTCCCGAGCCTCTCCCGGGCTAGAGCCTGGTCAGTGGAGCTGGCGGCGGCAGCTGGCGGGCTGGCGCGCTGCTTGGGTTTCTCTCTGGGGGCCCCCAGGCGTTGTTGATGCTGGGCAGGACCTCTCCGCTTATGGCGGGTAGGGGTTTTCCCCACGGCCTCCGGTGTGTAACCCTGGAGCTTCCCTCTGGTCTCAGGTGTAATTGCGGGGGGCTTAGGTAGGGGTCTGTTCACCTGTTTCCACCGTCGCTCCTCTGGTGTGCACTCCCTCCTGCCCTTGGCGTGTGGCGATGTTCTGGGGGCGTCTGCAGGAAGAAAGCCGCCTACAGGATCTAGGCTGTTCGTGGGTCAGGGTCGGAGAGTTTTCACCTATCTCCACCTCCTCCCGGAGGGAAGTCCGTCCGCCTTCCGATGTATAGCAGTGTGGGTCTCTCCGACATCCTGAGATGCTGTATAAATATCCTTTGTCAAGCGATGAATGTCCAATTAGTTGTAGATTTGAAGGGGGAGAGACAAAGAAGTCTGCTCATGCTGCCATCTTGGATCTTCTCTTCTTAAGTAGTTTTTTAATCTTATCTTTTAAATATATTAAAAATGTCATTTATCCAAACCACATTTGCTCAAATTTATACGCCATGGCTTTGTCAGATTTTTTCTTTTTTGATCTTCATCATCCAAGATAATTATAAACTAAGATGACTTCAAGAGAAGATTCAAACATTTTTATTTTCTCATTCAATTTTATTTTTTATCTAATTTCTTACTACTCAACACTATTCTTTTTTTTTCTTTTAAATATTTCTTGTGGGTTCCCTTTAAATTTGCATGGATGGTTTTTTCAGGTTTTTTAAAAGAGTGATGGTTTCATGTATCATTTTCCCTGTTCCCCAAAGCAAGACACTAAAATTAAGATATACTTGTATCTCTGCAATAACTCAAAATAAATAAATAAAAATTTGCAATATCTTATATCTTTATGCTGACTTTTGCTGCTTAGTCCCAATTTATCAATTAAGGTTGGAGTAGCACCATCTTCAATTCACTTGAGGCAGTTCCCATCACAGCATTCTGTGCCTGCCAGAGCCCTCCAGGATTCCTTGACACTCTACTTACTTGCAAATTTTATTGATTTCAACGTTATGCACAAACTTCCTGTTTTTAGCTAATGAACCATATTCTCAATTGAAACCATAAACTTGTAAAGACTACATCGTAACACTATCAGTGAACAACAACCCAAAATGACATGCAGAAAGCGCTCAAAGTTTTTATTTTTATCTCATCAGGAAACTCTGAGCATTACGCATGCTTATAAACAGGCTGATGAAGAAAATTCTGACTAGGAATTGAATTAATTTGTAGGATAAAATATGTGCTCTTGTAATCAAAAGTTTAAAAAGATCACTGATTTATTGAGCGACAAACTTGTTTTTCAGTAGCTTGGCTGTCTAACCCTCCCTGAACTCACGCCCATAGCTATTGTCTGCTCTTGTGGCAAGCCCTTGTCATGCTGTTCTAGTGCTTTAAGGATGATGCTTGCTTAATGCAGTGAGAGAGGGGTTGAGGTTGACAACGGTAAACAAGTTGACTACTAGGCTAAGGATATAAGGTTCCCCACTAAGAAAATAGTAAATCTGCTAACTACTCATTGAACATAAAATTTATCTGGACATGTACAGTAAATCTTGGATTGGACAGATACAAACTAGTTGAATCCTGCTGATTTTCCTGCTGTCTATTTTGGACTTTTGCACCAACATTGCAACAATGTTAAGGTAACATTTTAAGCATAAGAAAATTTAGAATTTCTTTTCCTAAGCTTCTGTGTGTCCCAAATATAATTCCACTTACCTGAGGAATATAAATACCACAATTTGAGAAGTATAGATCCAGGAAAAAGGATCAAAGAAAATCACTCAGCTAGCTTTCAGCTGAACGGGCTAAATCCGTTTTTGTTTTTTGAGACTCAAGCATCACCCAGTTCATTTCACTGGGATTTGAGCCTGAAAAACTCGATGATTATAGAGTTTGCAGGGTGTCCTGTGCACTTGTTTTAGAAATAAAAACGTAACAAGATTCATGCACCCAGAGTCATTGACCCTGTACACCTCTAACATGAAAAATAATCAATAGCATTTGATGAAAGGAGAGACTCCTACACTATGTATTAGTGTTTTACTGGATCAATAAATCAATGTATGGATAAATAAAAATATAGAAGTTTAGATACATTTTGCTTCTTTGTATCTACCACTACTCCTAACAGCAATGACTTGCACACTAAAATCCAGTGTCACCAGCTTCTTTTCTGTTCATTTCCACTCCAGGATATTTTCACAAATGGTTTACTTTGTCAGAAATAACACACACACGCACACATTTACCTGGTTACTCAATATTCATCTTTCAGATCTCAGTTTGAATGTCACATTTAAGACTGGATTTCATCCCCTTGATTATACGTCCTTGTAGGACTCTGAGTAACTCCACAGTCACCTCAAATTCAGCAGGATCCACAATTGTCATCACCATGTTTTCCAACTTTTGTGTAGTCTTCATCTATTCTAAAGTTACTTTCACATTCATTGTTCTTCTACTCCTGGAAACAGCACTTCACATTATATGGAGGCAGCATCAAGTGGCTGCCCAAGGCAGCTTGGGCTCTGGATTCAGACGGCCTGGCTTGCCATCCCAGCTCTCCATGTACTGATTGTAAGACATGGCAGGATACTTAACCTCTCTGTGCTTCCATTTTGTTTTTTTTTTTGCTTGAAGAAGATTGTCCCTGAGCTAACATCTGTGCCCATCTTCCTCTATTTTGTATGCTGGACAGCACCACAACTTGGCTTGATGTGTGGTGTGTAGGTCCACACCCGAAGTCTAAACTCATGAACCCCAGGCCACCGAAGCAGAGCATGGAAACCTAACCACTACTCCACCGGCCAGCCCAATGCCTCCATTTCTTGATCTGTAAATGAGAATGACCACAGTACCTGTGCCATAGGGACTGGAACAGTGTCTGGCACTTTGTAATTACACAGAAAACACAATCATTTATTATTTCTTCCTTTACTTTTTCAGTGAAGCTAAGTGGTTTGGTCAAGATCAGACAAATACTCTTTTGATTCCTTTTACATGTCATTTTGGGGCTTTCTTCTTCAAAGCAGACTCATTGTTTTTGCAATAATCAAAAATAATTTTAAAATTAGCATTTCATTCCAAGAGATTGTGTTGGAAATTCTAATGAAGGGAATTCTGCCTGAAGACCTTGACTTTAGTTTTCTAAATCACTGGCTATTATATATTAAATTTACATTGAAGAGAAAACATTTTTCAGAATTCTATTTTTAGTCAAATGTGTTGATATTTCCTACAGATGACACGCTGTACCAATTAAAACCAGCAGAAAAAAGAGAGAGACAAAGATTACGACATTTAACATTGAATGGCAAACTCTGTCATCATTAGCAAACAGAGCCTCTATTTGTTAATTTGTGTAATCAGGAATTGTGACTTTTGTCTCTTTATTCAATGATGACATTAGACTTATCGCACTGTGCAATTTCTTCCTGAACACTTGTTCTTTTTTATTTGCATTTTATTTTTCATTTGCAAATTATTTTACTCTTATTTTGAAAGAAAAAAATCTGTCTTCCTGACTTTCTTTTTTTAATTGATATTGACTGATGAAAATTATGCAGTAGAAATCTAAAGCAACTAAGAAATTCCCACCCCGACACAACTGTTCTTAAGAATATTTTCCTCACACTCAAGAGTGTGCAATGGTACTCCCACCTTCCTGTGGATTCCTTGGATTCTCTTCCATTAAAAGTTACTGAAGAAGTGGAAAACCTCTGACTGGAGACTTTACAGAAATGTCCCAAGTTCTTAGTACCTGAAATTATTGTAATACTTGTTTCCTAACTATGATCACACATGTCAAGTGTGACTGTCAACTTATGTGCTTTTCTCGAGTAATTTGCTAGTGTCTTCCTTTCTCAGTGGTATCCAGGATCCTAGATGTAGAGCTCAAATACAGCCAGTCTTCACTATCCATGAATTTTGTATTTGTCAATGTGCCTACTTAGTAAAATTTCTTTGTAATCCCCATATCAAGACTCCCAGTGGTTTCACAGTCATTCATGGACATGTGGAGAGTGGCAAAAATTTGGAGTCACCCAATGCCCACTTTTCTGGCTGAAGTCAAACAAGACAACACTCTGTCTTCTTGTTTCAGATCTCAGACTGTAAACGAGTGTGTCCTTCACAGTCTTTTTAGTGCCACATTTTTTAATATTTCTGCAATTTCACTGTTTAAAATGGACCCCGAGTAGGGTGCTGAAGTGCTGTTTAGTGTTTCTAAGCACAAAACATTGTGATGTGCCTTATGAAGAAATACACATGTGTTAGATAAGCTTTGTTGAGGCATGAGTTACAGTGCTGTGGGCCATGTGAGCAATGATATGTATTCAATAAGATGTCTCTAAACAAAAACACATGAAACAAGGTTAGTTGTTGATCAGTGGTCAAAATGTTGTGATGAAAGTCTCACAGGGACCTAACACTGAGTTTTCCCTTGGAGCAATGGTTCAATATTCTCTAATTCAGTGTTCAGGGCAACTTTGTGGAACATTACTACTATGAATAATGAGAATTGACCAAACTTTATCAACTCTAAATCTTTGAAATTAGAATTTACATGGATGTAATTAGTTTAACAAAAATGCCTATTAGTGTATTAACTTGGACAATTTAATAAATTTTTAAAAGTAGAATTGAATACTTTCACTAAACTGACAAATCAAGCTAGTTATTTAATCTATAGTGGTGGTTTTATGTCAATATCATGTCAAAATATCCAATGACTTATGTTAATTCTGTATTTCAAAAAAGTTTCCAGTGCTTCAAATGCGTTTGCCATCATATAGACTAAATTTAATATCTCATATTTTAGTTAGTTATCCAGGTATAGTTTTAGTCTTCTTATTGACAGCTCTGCACTAAAACATTCTTTCAAAATCCAAATCCTACAACTGAGAACAGAGAATGAGAATGATGAATATGTTATAGAATTCATAACAAATATGTATTGAGAACCAACTATTGCTAGGTGGTGTTCTAGACACTGGAATTACAACTGTGAATGAGATAGGTGATGTTCCTACTCTCATGAAACATAATCTAGGAGGTAGAGACAGACAATAAAAACTTCACACATCAATACAGATAGAGATATATGTAATTAAGATAATGTTAGGGAAATGTCTAGAAAGTGATGATAGATGAGGAGGCTCTTTTAGGTATTCTGAATGGTAGGAAGCCATGGGAAAGTTTGGGGACCAGAGCAATCCAGATAGATAGAATATCAAGTACAGAAGCCCTAAGTCTCAGAAGATTGTGGCACATTCAAGAACAGAAGGATAGCCAGTGTTGCTGGAACTGGGGTCTTAATGAAGGAGGTAGAAAAGAGGTAGGCAAGAGATCCACACCTACAACCTCTCACTGGGTGGAGCAGTCCCCTCTGGGTGCTTGTCCAGGCATCCACTGTTCCCGCCTCCTTGCCTTTCCTGTTTCTTCAAATGGAACCACAGGAACATCTGAGGTCCTCTGCTGCACCCTTCGTGGACTGCAGAAAATCCTGGGAGTGGGGCTTCAGCCCCTTCCTCGTCTTCCCAGGAACCAGTATCCCTATTTCTCTACTCTTATATGGCCTTCTGTCCTCAGAAATATCTATACAAGGAACGAGCATCATTCCCTATCTGTGTTCATTGATGTGGTTAAATCCAGAGACACTAGTCAACTTCTCCCAAGGATTTCCTCATCATGGGGCATTCAGCCCCGACGGTAGTACTCAAATGTGCACAGCAGGAGGAGGAGGGGGCTTCGGGAGGATAACCCCAGAGCCTGCGAGAGACCCTCTTGGACCACTCTTTCCTCCTCTATATGGATGGGGATAAAAAACTAGAGTACTTTTCACAACACTTTAAATATTTCACCCCACTCTCTTCTTGCTTGCATGGTTTTTGAGAAAAAGACACGTGTAATTTTTATCTTTGTTCCCCAAAATGTAAGGTATTTTTTTCCTCTGGCTTCTTTCAGGATACTTTCTTTACTTTTGATTTTCCATGGTTTCAAATGATACTTTTAAATGTCATCTTCAGTGACTCTTCACTACAGCTTTCCTTTACTCTTATAACATTTTTTTAAGTGCAGGGTTTTGGGTTGTTGTAGCTATAGAAGTTTTCTGGGTTATTTTAAATTATTTTTTTAATTTTAATTTCATTTTGTTATTTCATGGTCTTATCCAATCTCACAACCTTTCTAGGAAGAATACTATTTCCATGTTACAGATAAAGACAACTGAAGATTCACTTGAGGAGGTAGGAAGGAGAGTGGTTCGTCCTTCATTGGCATGGAGAAGGGACTTTCTGTTCCTCCTACTCTTTCTGATGTTGAAAGAGGAAGGAGGAATAAAATGTGAAGCAGGGGCCATATTTTGTAATTGTTCAGAGGTGAGAAGTCATCTTTATCTGCTCTGTCTGTTCTTGGTCACTTCCCCCAGAGAGATGCGCTCACATTTCAGTTTCAAGCAAGCCAGCAGAATAGGTGCTTGACATATATTTTTTCATTCAATAACCCTCAAGTAAAAGGTTATAATAGGTCCTATAAAGGTCTAAATATATAGGACCTATAAAGGTCCCATATAGTCTCCATTTTCCTGAAGTTCTAAGAGCTTAACTAGAGCTGAGATTTAACCACAGCTTTTTTTCAACTTCAAAGGCTGTGCTTAGACTATTCCTGGCTGCCATGCTAAAAACATCTCAAGAATGCCATCTCTTAGATGGAATGTCATTGCACATTGCAGTGTCTTTGTGCTTATAAGCTAAGGAAAAGCCTTTTATCAGATGAAAAAAGGCTGCTTCTCAGAAAAGAGGATTTTCAAAAATAAATCTCCATGATATTAAGTATTCTAAGAAACACATTTTTTATTTTTCTGTTATGAAATAAAATTTAGAGCAGTAATATTTCAGTTACTTGCTCAGCATTTTAATGAAAATAAGTAAAACAATTTAAAAATACTTAATATCATAATAATAGAAACCAAGAGAAAAATTTTGATTTTATTGTCAGAGAAGCATAACATGCCAAAAACCTTTAAAGAAAGTATACATATTTTACGTGACACTGAAAGTATTTATTTCCAATGGAGTTTATATTTGATATTATATGAAAAATAATACATTGGGGATTTATGAAGATAATGAAATCGAAAAAGGACTATTTTTCCTATAATTGCAGAACCCACAGACCAGTAAGATTAATCTGAATATTCCAATTATGCATATATTCAAGGAACAACTTCTATTTGGTTAACATCATCGTAGGTGTTGGATCCCCAAACATAAACTGAACACAATACTCTCTGAAAACAATATGATTTTTGGCACCTAGGGATACCGAAGTATACAAAACTTACTATGATGCAATAAGTTAACTCTGTCACGGCAGTGAGATTCAGAAACACAGTCATTTATGAAAATGTTTTTTGGCATAAGAAATAAAGTGCTAATACGACATGAATTTCTAAGTCAGTAAAAATAATTCCATTTTGAAATTCCTGATAGTTTGATCACCTACTATATGTAAGATACTCTACTGGGGGCCCTGAGAGATACTGAGATGGCTTCAATACAATGTTCACATCTTTAAGGATTATTAATTTAGTATAGCAAGACTGTATCTGGTAGATGGGGCTATGACACAAGTATTAGTAATCTCTTTCTTGTGGTTCTTAGCACTTACTGCTCCATATTCCTGGAACTATGTGTCCCAAGATCTTTTCAGCTGCTCCTTTTTACAATTCCTGTCTCAAGCCAAATGTCCCCTTCTCAGTAAGATTTTCCTCAGCATCTGATCTAATTAATCCTCTCTCCCAGCATACCTCCTTGTTTTATTTTCTTCACCACAGACAACATTCATTATTAATTATAAAGCTCATGCATTGTCCATCTCTCTCACAGGAATTTAAGCTCTATAGAAGCAGGGACTTTTTATTGCTTATCACTTCTGTATTCCTAGTTCCAAGAAGGATATCTGGAATATAATAGGCACAAAATAAGAAATTTTACAGTCATTTAATTGAAGTAACTATGAATAAATACATAGCTTTTTTCTTCCTTCAATTCATTTATTCATTTATTCAAAAACTGTTTGTTAAGTGCCTACCATGTACGAAGAAATTAGGCACTAGGGTTACAATGTTGAACTCTCTAAAGGGGTGGAGTTCAGTCTGAGCAGAGTGACAGACACAGAAACAAATAATGAAGTAAATGCAGTTAGAGACAGGGAGTATTGCTGGCAAGAATGAGCATATGTAGCAACCCAGGAGCATCAGGAAGACTGCAGGTAGGAGATAAACTCTGACCTAAATCTTAAAGGAGAAATAGAGGAGTTGGCCAAGAAGAGAAGCAATGGGCTGTGAAATAAAAAGTAAAAGTGACGGAAGCATGAAAAAGACATAGCTTCAGGACCAAGAAGAAGTTAGCTCTGAAGAATAGAACTTTTTACCCAAGCGCACCTCTCACACTCCCCACTAGTCATTCCCCACTAGTGGAGATTGTAGGATGGAGCCTTGTCAACCATCACCACTCTGCAATAAAGTGAGCAGAGACAACTCTTCCTCCTCACCAGGTGCTGAGAAGCATGTAGGGTACAGCCTTGTTGACCATACTCACCCCAGGTTATTGTGAGCAGATACCATGCCTGTCCTTCTCCCCAGTAGGCTCTCTGGAGATTGTGAGGGGGAGCACTGTCAGTCATACCTGTTGCACTAAGTGAACAATGGCAAGCAGGCAGCACTCTAGCCCCTTTGAAATAGAGACTAGGGAAGAACTACAGAGAAGAGGGAGCTGGATAAAGAGACTCTAAACCTGCATGTTTAAATCCTGAAAACATTCCAAGCAGCCTTTGCATGAAGCTGACCAGAGTCCACAGAGCAAATGATCTGAGAACTGAACTACGGTATCTAAAACCATGCCGGTTTCAAAGTAGCCTCTGCACAGCACACAAAGTAGACCACAATAGCACACAAAGGTCTCTGAAAATTAAATTATTTTTTGAATTACAGTCCATAAAGTGGGCCATAAGGTGCATTCTTAACTAGACTTGTTGTCTGATTGTCAAAATAGAAAATTTAAGTAGAGTCCAGAGGCTCACAGCATAATATTCAAAATGCCTGCAATATAATTCAAAACTACCCATTGTATGAAGAACCAGATCATCTCAACTAGAATGAGAAAAAATGATCAACAGACACAAACACTGAGATGGCACAGATGTTGGAATTATCTGACAATGATTTTAAATCACTTGCCATAGAAATACTCCAATAAACGATTACAAGCACTCTTGAAATAAGTGAGAAAAAATAGAAAGTCTCAATAAATAAATAGAAGATATAATGACCAAAACGGAAATTATAGAAGTGAAAAATAAAAACACTCACTAGATGGGCTTAATAACAGAATGAAGATAACAGAAATTTAAGATATATAAATAGAAATTATACAATCTGAGCAACAGAAAGAAAATAAATTGAAAAAGAAATGAACAAAATCTCAGTGGCTTCTAGGACAATAACATAATAAGAAAATTTCCAAATACTTAGAAATTGAATAACACTTTCAAAGAACCTATGGGTCAAAGAGGAAGTCTTGAAGAAAACTAAACTTATTCAACTGAATGAAAGTTAAAATACAAAAATATCAAAATCTATAGGATGCAGCCAAAGCAGAGGATTGAAAGAAATTTATTTAGTACTACGTGCTTATATTAGAAAGAAGGATGCTTTCAAATAAATAATCTAGCTTTCACATCATTGAGCTAAAAAGTGAAGAACAAAATAAACTTAAAAGCAAGCAGAAGAAAAGACATAGTGTATGTAAAACTAAAATCAATGAAATTGAAACAGAAAAAAATAGAGAAAATTAATAAACTAAAAGCTGGTTCTTGAAAAATATTAATGATATTTATAAACCTCTAGGAAAAAGACAAAAATAAAAAGGTAAAAGAAGGAGTGACATAAACATCAAGGCAGTGTGAGTTGTTCCCTTCATCTCTCCCCTCTAAGTTACAACCAGTTGGATATCCATTGATCAGCAGAGGTTTCCCTACACAGCACAACAGGGTGCCTAAAAGATCCATGCATCTATACACCTGAAGGTGAGTGACCTGGACTCCCCAGGATGCAATGAAACTAGGGGAGCATCCCCCTCCCCTGGCAGCAGAAATCCAGGGTGCAGATCCTCATACTGGCCCTTGCACCTGAGAGAAAACAGGCATGGCTTCCCCCCTGCCTGTCTCCCAACGGACACAGCCTGCTCATCTGTGAGCAGTCCTGGTGGAGGTGGAGAAGTTGGGCTGACTTGCTCCCTGCCCTTCTCCTAGTAGACCTAGTCTGCAAGCCTATGAGCAGAGCTGGAGGGGGCAGAGAAGGTGAACTGGCTTACTCCCTGCCTATTTCGCAGCACATCAAGCATATGCACCTGCTCCTCCCCCCCCCCGCCCCCCCCGCAGAGGCCAGGTCTTTCCCTGGCAGGGATAGTATACAAAACTCATATTTCCCCAGCTAAGGTGAGGTGCTCTGATCTGAGTTTTCAAAGCACACTAGCTAGCTCCAGAGACCAGAGGCTGCACAATAAGCAGCAACAAAAACTTCTCCCTGCTTAACCCCTGCACACCCCACCCAGTGGTGGCAGGTGGAACCTGCAACCAGAGGCTTCAGGATCACAACAGAACAGGCAACCCAGCCCCTAGAATAGTCAACACCAGCTCCACAAGCAGGGGGGCTGCATATAATTCCCAAGGTCCCTGGACCCCCAGCAGCAACAAAAACACCCATGACCCAGCATCTGTGGCAGTGGTGCAACCAGCACCCTGAGACAACCCAGGAGCAGCAGCACAGGTGGAGCATGGGGCAGCAACTTATGAGTCCAAGGAGAGCCCTGGGAGAGTCAGTGGAGGAAAATGAGATGCAGGTGACCCTGGAAGCAGAAGTGCTCACAGCCTCATGACCCTGGTGGTGACACATGAGACTAAAGTGACATCATAAGCAACAAGGCATCAGCAACTCCAAAGGTACAGGCAGCATGAGGAGGACACTGACAACACCCCTAGCAGAGGCAGTGTAGGGTTGAAAGTGCAGGCTCTCAAATACAACCAGAGCAGCTCAGAGCCAAAATAACCACAGCCTTACCCAAATAAGAAAGGTGGTTACTACCACCAACACACCAGCATTCGATCAATTCATCAAACACCATGAAGAACTACAATAACACAGCGTATCAGAAACAGAATGACTCCTCTCCAGAAACCAAGCTTGAAGTCACAGAAGATTACAATCTAACTGACAGAGAATTTAAAATAGCTGTCATAAAGAAAGTCAACAAGTTACAAGAAAACTCAGAAAGACAGTTCAATGAAATCATGAATAAAATTAATGAACAGACAGAATATTTCACCAAAGAGATTTAAACCCTAAAAACGCAAGCAAATAGAAATTCTGGAGATGAACAAAACAATTAATGAGATGAAAAATAATGCAGAAAGCATTAAAAGTAGAGCAGACAATATGGAGGAGAGAATTAGTGAGCTCAAAGATAGAAAGCCAGAAATGATTCAGGTGGAGGAGGAAAGAGAACTGAGATTTCTTTTTTTTTAAGTAAAGAAATATTTAGAGAAATATCAATTAGGAAAAGCAACATAAGGATTGTAGGTGCCCTAGAGGGAGAAGAGAGGGAGAAAGGAGCAGAGAGCTTGTTCAAAGAAATAATAGATGAGAAATTCCCAAAACTGGGGAACGAACTGGACATGCAAGTACATGAGTCTAACAGAACTCCTAGTTACATCAGTGTCAAAAGACCTGCTCCAAAGCAGTAAAATGGTCAAAATTCAATGACAAAGAAAAATATTAAGGGCAGCAACAGAGAAGAAAGTAACCTACAAAGGAACTCTTGTTAGGCTTTCAAGGGTTTCTCAGCAGAAACCCTACAGCCTAGGAGGGAGTGGAATGATATATTCAAAATACTGAAAGACAAAAACTATCAGCCGATTTGACTCTATCCAGTGAAGTTATCTTTCAGGTATGACAGAGAAATAAACGGTTTCCAGATAAACAAGAGCTGAAGGAGTGTGCCACTGCTAGACTGCCTTGTAGCAAACATGGAAAGGAGCCCTCCTGTCTGAAGCAGAAGAGCATAGCTCTACAGGACCCTGAGCAAGGAGACAAATGGACAGACAAAATCAGAAGTTTGCAGCTCCAAATCAGACTGGGCTAGTAAACACTTAATTATAACGTAAAAGGTAAAGAGAAAGAAAGTATAAAAACACCCAACTATAACCACTTCAATTGGGTCATAAACTCACAACACAAAAAAGAATACTTTGTAACAATAAAACATAGAAGGGAAAGAGGAAAAGGATGGAATCTACATAGGCTAATGAAGATAAGAGGCCATCAGACAACGGACTATCTCATCTAGGAGACCTTTTATACAAACTTCACGGTAAACACAAAACAAAAAATCAAAGAAAAGCATAAAACTTTTAGAAGAAAATGCAGGAGAAAATCTCTGGGATCTGAGACTAGGCAAAGTGTTCTTAGACATCTAAATCACTATACATTAAAAAAAAAATTAGATCTCATCAAAGTTAAAGAATTAAAAACTTTTCCTCTATAATATAGCCTGGAAAATGATTAAAAGGTAAGCAATGGAGTGGAAAAAAAATTTACAAATCATATATCTGACAAAGAATTTGTGTCACAATATATGAAGAACTCTCTAAACTCAACAGTAGGCAAACATTTAACTAGAATATGTCAAAACACTTGAAAATACCCTTCATCAAAGAAGATAAACTAATGGCAAATAAGCATATGAAAAGATATTCAACTTCATTAGCTGTTAGAGACTCACAAATTAAAACCACTATGAAATACACTTCCAACTACAGTAGCTAAAATAAAAATACTGACCACATCAAGTACTATTGAGGAGCAATTGGATTTTTCATGACTACTGGTGAGAACATAAAATGATACAGCCATTCTGAAAAAAGAGTTAGGCAGTTTCTCATGAAGCTAAATATACACTTCCATAAGACCTAGAAATTGTAATTCTGGGTATTAATCTTAAAAAATATATGCTCACACAAAGATCTGTACATGAATGTGCATTGCAACTTTATCTGTAATAGCCAAAAACTGGAAACAACACAAATATTCTTCAACAGATGAATAGATAAACTGATATGATCATACAATGAAAAAGTATTCATTAATTAAAAGGAATTAACTACTAATACACATAACAACTTGGATGGGTCTCTGTGAAAAAAGCCAGTCTCAAAAGACTACATACTATGTGATACCATTTATATGACATTCTTGAAATGATGAAAGTATAGTGTTAGAGAAGAGACCGGGGTAAGACCTTACACAAACAATCTAAACAATCAAGAAAACTATTAGAGGTGATAAACAAATTATCAAAGTTGAAAGGTACAAGATCAATACACAAAACTCAGTTGTGTTTCTTTACTCCAGCAATGAATAATCTGAAAAGGAAATTTAAAAAGCAATTTCATTTACAATAGTATCTAAAATAATCAGTCTGACCATGGTAACGAAAGACTTGTACACTGTAAACTACAAAATATTGTTGAAAGAAATTAAAGAGACCTAAATAAATGGATTTAACACCAAAAGCACAGGCAACACAAGTAAAAATAGATAAACTGGACTTTATCAAAATTAAGAACTTTTGTGCATCAAAGGATGCCATCAAGAAAGCAAAAAGACAACTTGCTAAATGGAAGAAAATATTTGCAAATCGTATATCAGGTAAGAGATTAAAATTCAGAATATACAAAGAACTCGTACAATTCAGCAACACAAAACCAAACAACCTAATTGAAAAATGGGCAACATATCTGAATAGACATTTCTTCAAAGAAGATACACAAATGGTCAATAGGCACATGAAAAGATTGCCAACATTATTTGTAATTATTGGCCACAATAATTGGCCACAATGAGGGGCCAGCTCCATGGCTGTGTGGTTAAGTTCAGGCGCTCCACTTCAGCGGCCTGCATTTTGCTGGTTTGGCTCCCACGCGAGGACATGGCACCGCTCGTCAGGTCACACTAAGGCGGCATCCCACATAGCACAGCCAGAAACACTCAAACTAGAATATACAATTATGTACTGGGGGGCTTTGGGGAGAAGGAAAAGGGGGGGAACCTACAAGGAGATACCACTTCACACTTAGTAAGATGGCTATAATTTTTTAAAAATGGAAAATAGTGTCGATAAGTATTTGAAGAAACTGGAACCCTTGATCATTGCTCGTAGGAATGTAAAATGGTGCAACCACTTTGGAAAGTGGTATGGCATTTCCTCAAAAAATTAAACATTAAACATAAAGTTAACAATTCTATTCCTAGGGATATATCCCAAAAAACTGAAAATGAAGACTCAGATATTTGTACACCAATGCTTATAGCAACATTATTCACAATAGTCAAAAGATAGGAAAAACCAATCTGTCCATTAACAGATGAATGGATAAACAAAATGTGATACATATGCACAAAGGAATATCACCCAGCTATAAAAAAATGAAATTTTTATATGTGCTACAATGCGGATGGGCCTGGAAAACGTTTTGCTTAGTGAAATAAGCCAGATAGAGAAGGACAAATATTATCTGATTCCACTTACCTGAGGTACCTAGAAGAGGCAAATTCGCAGAGGCAGACAGTAGGATAGATGTCCCAGGGGCTGGGGGGAGGAGGAAGGAGGAGTTATTATTTAACGGGTACAGAGATTTTGGTGGGGATGATGAAAAAGTTTTAGGTGTAGGTAGTAGCGATGGCTATACAACCTGTGAACAGATGTACTGCCACTGAATTGTACACTTACAGATGGTTAAAGTGATAAATACTACGTAATGTATATTCTGCCACAATAAAAAATATTATAAAAATAATTCCTTACACAGCAGACTTTTAAATTCACTTTTCAAAATAATCTTTCTTTGCCATACTCATAGGACACATAAAAAGTATATATGTATAGTGTGATGTTACTAAATTCCTCTTAATAAACTACTTCTAATTTGGGTACACTAATCGATTTTTGTGAAGTGAGGTTTAAATTTAAAGGCATGAAAGGATAAAAACTAAAAATCTGACTGCTTCGAATGTTGCGTAATTTTTTTTAAAAAAATGCTTATGAATAGTCATTTGCTATTATTCCACAATCACTTCAGTTACATGAACAGCGTTCTCTGTGTGTCATTTCTATTAATTTCTACATGCCTTTTGTAAGCAATGCTGCCAAACAAAGTTATTTTAAGGAATAATAATTTAGTGTGCTGAGTATCACTGAAACAGCACACTATCGCTGAACTTGAACTTCCGCTCAGACCTCGGGGTCTCACAGTGCGTTCACGCATGGGTCCCAGGGCTTCTCTGCATGGGCTCAGCTCGCTGCTCTGCCATCCTTTGGCCCTGGAACCTGAGGATGATATCTGCCCTAGGTGTTCTCAGTCTTCTTGATTATAAAGTGGGGATAATAATAGTACCTGTTCATAGAACTGTGATGAGGCTTAAATGTAAAGCATTTAAAAAGTTCCTGCACAAAAAATGTTTACAAGTTGCTCATCCGACACAGGGTTAATCTCCATAATATAAAAAGAGCTCACACAGCTCAACAACAAAAAATCAAACAACCCAATTACAAAATGGGCAGGGGACATGAACAGACATTTCTCCAAAGAAGATATAAGAATGGCCAGTAGACACATGAAAAGATGCTCATCATCACTAATCATCAGGGAAATCAAAACTACACTAAGATATCACCTTACACCTGTTAGATTGGCAAAAATATCCAAAACCAAGAGTGACAAATGTTGGAGAGGCTGTGGAGAAAAAGGAACCCTCATACACTGTTGGTGGGAATGCCAACTGGTGCAGCCACTATGGAAAACAGTATGGAGATTTCTCAGAAAGTTAAAAATAGAAATACCTTATGACCCAGCCATCCCACTACTGGGTATCTAGCCTAAGAACCTGAAATCAGCAATTCCAAGAGTCCCATGCACCCCTATGTTCACAGCAGCATTATTTACAATAGCCAAGACGTGGAACCAACCTAAGTGCCCAGCAACTGATGATTGGATAAAGGAGATAGGGTATATATACACAATGGAATACTACTCAGCCATAAAAAGTACAAAATCATCCTGTTCACAACAACATGGATGGATCTTGAGGGTATTATGTTACGCGAAATAAGCCAGACTGAGAAAGAAAACTCTGTATGACTCCACTCATAGGTGGAAGTTAACATATAGACAAGGAGAACTGATCGGGAAAGGGGTGGGGTGGGGGGAGGGCACAAAGGGTGAAGTGGTGTACCCACAACATGACTAACAATAATGTACAACTGAAATTTCACAAGGTTGTAAAGTATCATAATCTTAAAAATAAAAAAAAAAGTTCTTGCACAGGGTACACACACATAATTGGTAGTTAACATTTTCACAAGGTGTACTTCTGTTCCATCAACATTAATGTTTTAGATTAACACTTTAACCATTTCTAGTACTTAATAAAGCTTTATCCTATTTACTAACAGATTACTTGCATTTTTCTAAAAACATTCCTTTTTTTGTGTTCCAGTTTGTTTATTTTGGGAATAAATATTTCTCCACAGTGGCCATATGCTTTCCTTGAGTGACTGTGCTGTCATTCTAACCAAATCTTGGCTCCTATGTTTTGTACCCAGACAACCATCTTGTTTATAATGGTATTATTAACAGATGGTGGAGCCAGGAAAAATTTTACCAGAAATGTCAGGAATATTTTGTTTAGTTCTAGTTTATCTACAAATTTAAATTTTAAAAAGTTCAGTAGTTAACATCATATCCAGAGTCTTACATGTCTTTTGTTAACCTTAATATGCCAGAAATCATAGTTCATGATGTCTATTAGCCTGCATTAATAAAAAAATTCTCAAGCAAGCCTCTAAGAAAATGATTACTTTTACTTATTTTTTTATGCACTAAATAATTTCTTAAAGTAAAATAATAGCTTGCCCTTAGATTCTTATTTACTAACAACAGAAGAAAAATGTATAGCACAGATTAATATTAATAATTAGCATGTTCATTTAATTTTAACAAACCATGAAAAATAACAACAGCATTATTTATATGTTTTTAAATATTGGAGAATTCTTTGGAATATTACTAACTACATCTTAGTTATTTTTTCTGGAAAAATCTCTCGAAAATGTTCACCATTAAAATATAACCTGAATTTGGGGCCTGCCTTGTGGCGTAGTGGTTAAGTTCATGTGCTCTGCTTTGGAGGCCTAGGGTTTGTAGGTTTGGATCCTGGGTGTGGATCTACACACTGCCCATCAAGCCGTGCTGTGACAGCATCCCACATACATAATAAAGGAAGACTGGCACAGATGTGAGCTCAGGGACAATCTTCCTCGAGCAAAAAGAGGAAGACTGGCAACAGATGTTTGCTCAGGGCCAATCTTCCTCACCAAGAAATATATACATATATATTTATATTTACATATATAAAATCTAAATTCATGATGAGTATGTCAATAATTTAAAATATTTCCATTTCTGAATACAAGGTGTCTTCAGTGCTTTCTATTTGAAATAATTATTTCTATGTAAAATCTTTGTTCATTGAGATATAATTGACATATAACATTGTCTAAGTTTAAGACGTACAATGTGTTAATTTGATATATTTATATACTGCAATATGAAAATCATCGCAGCATTTGCTAACTCCTCCATCATATCACGTAATCACCATGTTTTGTGTGTGTGGTAAGGACATTTAAGATGTACCTCTCAGCAACTTCGAAGTACAGTGTTGTTGACTATAATCACCGTGATATGCATCAGACCTCCGGTACTTATTCATCTTCTCTCAGCAAGTTTGTGCCCTTTCACCTACCTCTCCCTGATTCCTACACCCTCTACCAGCCTCTGCTAACCACCATTCTTCTCTTTGTTTCTGTGAGCTCAGCTTTGTTCGAGTCTACATATAGGCAATATTATGCAGTATTTCTCTCTCTCTGCCTGACTTACCTCACTTAGCAGAATGCCCCAAAGATCCACCTCTGTTGTCTCACATGGCAGGATTTCCTTCTTCCTCATGGCTGAACAATATTCCACTGTATGTATATATATACTACATCTTTTTTTATCCATTCATCTGTTGACAGATGTTGATTGTTTCCATATCCTGGCTATTGTAAGTAATGCTGCAATAAATGCGAGAGTGCAGATATCTTTTCAATATTCTATTTTTACTTCTTTTGGCTGTATACCCAAAAGTGGAATTGCTGGATCATAAGATACTTCTATTTTTAATTTTTTTGAGGACCTTCCATACTGTTTTCCATAGTAGCCAAACCAAATTACATTCCCACCAATAGTGCACAAGAGCTTTCCTTCCTCCACATCCTTGCCAATACTTATCTCTTGTCTTCTTTCTTTCTTTCTTTTTTTATTCTTTCCCCCAGAACCCTTCAGTACACAGTTGTAGATTCTAGTTGTGAGTGCCTCTGATTGTGCTATGTGGAACACTGCCTCAGCATGGCCTGATGAGCGGTACCATGTCAGTACCCAGGATCCAAACCAATGAAACCCTGGGCCGCTGAAGCAGAGCACGTGAACTTAACTACTCACCACAGGGCCGACCCCCTTCTTGTCTTCTTGACAATAGCCATTCTAACAGGTGTGGGATGACATCTCATAGTTGTTTTGATTTGCATTTCCCAGATGATTAGTGATATTGAGCATCTTTTCATATATGTCTTCTCTGGATAACTGTTTATTCAGTTCCTCTCCCCATTTTTAAATCGGGTTTTTGTCTTTCGTTATTGAGTTGTATGAGTTCCTCACATATTTTGGATATTAACCCCTTATCCAACATGTGGCTTACAAATACATTCTCCCGTTCCATAGGTTGCCTTTTTATTGTGTTGATTGTTTCTTTTACTGGGCAGAAACTTTTAAATTTGATGTAGTCCTGCTTACTGAATTTGCTTTTGGTATTTGTACTTTTGGTGTTATTTCTAAAAAATTACCAAGGTCAAAGAGCTTCTTCCCTACGTTCTTGTTCTCTAGGAGTTCTATGGTCAGGCCTTATTTTTAAGTATTTAATTTATTTTGAGTTAATTTTTGTGAGTGGTGTAAGATAGGGGTCCAATTTCATTTTTCTGCATTTGGTTATCTAGTTTTCCCAACACCATTTGTTGAAGACTGTCCTTTCCCCATTGTGTATTCTTGGTTCCCTTGTCATATATTAGTTGCCCCTATATGCAAGGATTTATTTATGAACTCTCTAGTCTGTCCCACTAGTCTACATGTCTGTTTTTATGTGAGGACTTATTTCTGGGCTCTCTATTCTATTCCACTGGTCTATGTATCTATTATTTTACCAGTACCATACTCTTGATTACTATAGCTTTGTAGTATATTTGAAATCAGGAAGTGTGATGCTTTCAGCTTTTTCCTTTCTCAGAATTGCTTTGGCTATTTGGAATCTTTTGTGGCTCTGTAAAAATTTTAAGCTTATTTTCTACTTCTATGAAAAATACTGTTGGAATTTTGATAGGGATTGCATTGCATCTATAGATTGCTTTAAGTGGTATGGACATTTTAGCAATATTAATTCGTCAAACCCATGAAACAGGATTTTCCATTTGTTTATGTCTTTTTCAGTCTCTTTCATCAAAGTGTTGTAGCTTTTATCATATAAATCTTTCACGTCTTTGGTTAAATTCACCCTTAAGCATTTTATTGTTTTTGATGATATTTTGAGTGGGATGGTTTTCTTTTTTCAGATATTTTATTGTTGGTGTATAGAAATGCCACTGATTTCTGTAGGTTGACGCTAAATCCTGCAACTTCACTGAATTTTTTGATTAGCTCCAACAGTTTTTTGGTTGAGTCTTTAGAGTTTTCTGTACATAAGATCATATCATCTGCAAATAAAAACAATTTTACTTCTTCCTTTCTGATTTCGATGCCTGTTATTTCTTTATCTTGTCTAGTTGCTCTAGCTAGGACTTCCAGTACTATTTCAAATAAGAGAGGTGAGAGAGGACCCCTTATCTTGTTCTTGATCTTAGAGGAAAAGCTTTGAACCATTTACCATTGAGCATGATGTTAGCTGTGGGCTTGTTGTATTTGGCCTTTATTTGTTGAGATACATTCCTTCTATACCCAATTTATTGAAGGGTTTTATCATGAAAAGGTGTTGTGCTTCATCAAATCCTTTTTTCCTCCTATTAAACAAGTTAACAATTCCATTCCTAGGCATATTAGAAGCTTAAATTTATTAGAAGACACAAGTTTTTCCATGTTAACAAAAGAACCTTGTTTAATAAGATATATTGTTAATAGTTTAAAATTTAAAACCGGTTTTTCCCTCAGCTTTACTTCTAAACCAATGAGTATGTTGTCTCATCCAAGTGTGTGATATTGTGACTGTATAAGAAGAAGTATATATTTGATCTTCATCGTCACTTCTGGCACAGAGCTCTTAAAACCTTTGGAATTTCCTAAGTCTTAAGAGCTATAAATGAGTCTCAATATTCATAACAAAAGTTTCAACCACACCTGAGTTTATGTTAATGAGGTGACTTTTGGCAAGTGCCTGGAGATGGAGCTGGTTGCCAGGAGAACCAACCATGTAACTGAAATGTTGGAAATTTCAGTCTTGCTCTCTGACCTCTGAGGAGGGGAGAGGGGCTAGAGGTTGAATTGATCACCAATAGCCAATGATTTAATCAATCATGCATATGTAATGAAGACTCTATAAAAACCCAAAAGGCCAGGATTCAAAGTGCTTTTTGGTTGGTGAAAACATGGAGATTTGGGGAGAGTGGTGCACTCAGAGAGCGAAGGAGCTCCATGCCCCTTACCACACACCTTGCCCTATGAATTTCTTCCATCTGACTGTTCCTAAGTTATAGCCTCTTATAATAAGCCAGTAATCTAGTAAATAA
Organism: Equus przewalskii; assembly: GCF_037783145.1. Lineage (NCBI taxonomy): Eukaryota > Metazoa > Chordata > Mammalia > Perissodactyla > Equidae > Equus > Equus przewalskii. The sequence continues at coordinate 28,877,392 of NC_091839.1, read as the reverse complement.
AATGTTTTTCTGAGTTCTGTGAGCTGCTCTGGCAAATTAATTGAACCCAAGGAGGGTGTTGCTAAAATCTCCAATCTATAACTGGTAGGTCAGAAGCACAGGTGATAACCTAAGCTTGCAAGTGGCATCTGAAATGGGGGGTGGGCAGTCTTGTAGGACTGAGCCCTTAGCCCGTAGGATCTGACACTATCTCCAGGTAGATACCAGAATTGGGTTATATTGTAGGACACCCAGCTGATGTCATACAATTGGTAGTGTGGAGGAAAAGCTCACACACTGGAAGTGGAATCAGGATCATTAATTGGGTCCCAGAATCATTTTAGGTGCTTCTAGAATTTCTATCATGTTTAATAAGAGGGCACTTTTGGAAAATTTTCCCATTATTTCTTTAGCCCAATTATCGGTAAATGATCGACTTTGCCCTGCCTCCATTCAGAGAAACAGTTTAAAGCAACTTGTTAATAAACTTTAAGAAAGAGCTTTCGTAATATGAATGTTGGTGATTTGGCTTGCCTAAGGAGACTAAACAAAACAAAGAACACAGTGGCAAATAATCATAAGACTTTCAAGCTTTGAAAATATTTACTTTGATCATTTGAAAGACATAGCAAACAAGTTCTTAGTTGGGTCAGATTTCTTCTATATTTTCTAAATCAACCAGAGCTAATAGTAACAGTTCCAAGGAGGTCAAACAATGGTTCTCATCCCTTTTTTCTATCCTCCAAACGGATTACCAGAACAAAATCTCACCAGCAGTAGAGGCTTGTGAAAGCGTGTTCTGTGGAAGAATGAGCAAACAGACAATGGAGTTAGGGGTTTAGACCAAATTCTTGGTTTTGTTGGAAATAGTATGTTTGTAGTTTAGAAATTCTTTCAAGTGAATCTGAACCATTTTCCTCCCCACTTCTTCTCCATCCCTTCCCAGCTGAGAATTTACTCAAAATCTCCCTGATAAAACAGATATAGTCGCATAGCAAACTACAAATAATGAGCACATATAAACAGATAATTTCACCTTTTCATAGTCTCCAAGATAAATATGATTTAGTAAGCATTTTCTTCCAAAGCACCCCAACATTATATGTAATATAGTATATCAAAACAATGGACAAAGTAAAGTTTTTAATGAGATGTGCTTACTGTGTTTTCTCAGTTTACTATGTTGGCCTCAGAATCTTGAGTATCATAGTCAAATAGTGTATACCTAGATCAGGTTAAAAAAATACTTGGGAAATGTTATGCAACTTATGATTCCTAAAGATAATATATTTGTGAACCATGACTAAAGTGAGAATGTATACATTAAAAGTATAAAATATTATTTGGGGAAAAGATCCCATGTTTTTGGCCCAGAGGAAATGTACCACCAACAAATGTGCAGTTCCTCTGCTGAGTGGTCTCCGTGGACAGATCTGCTCAGACTCAGGCCGGCGAAGCCATTGGCGGGGCTGGGAAGATGAGGCGAGCCTGGCTCACCGCTCTCTTCCCTTTCTGTGTTGCCGGTTGAACACACATGCACACAGGCCCCCAGGTTCAAGCAGTATTTTAGTCAAGGTATACAGGGAGTAAAATGGAGAAGGATAGAGGAAGCATGTGTGAAAAATTTTAAAACACTTTAAAATTATTAATCTTAGTGTATTGTGCTCTTCTTATATAATATTCTTCTTTGGAGAACGAATACCTTTTTGACCCCAGAAGAGTAATACAGAAAAAGAATAATAAGTACTATATACATTTTAATAAACAAAGAACCATTATAATAGCTCGTTTTCATTTTCTCGATGCATGTTGTTAACATTTTTTGTAAATATAGAAATAGCTAAGAATTCCCTATTGACCATTTAATAGAATACTGTGAAGTTGGAATTAACAATATCATAGTTTATACATAATTCATTTATTGTGTCAATCAGGATCTAGTCAAGACACAAAAACCACATCAGTTATTTGAACAGAGAGAATTTAAATAAAGATTTGTTAATTTAGTATAAAAATTTAAGTAGACAACTTAGAGAATAAAAGAGAAGAACACTAAAATATCATGGAGGTAGTAATTCTAGGAAGTAGGTACTACCCCCGGGCTGGAGGAGGAAGGGCAGAAATTGAAGGAGCAGTCCCTGAAAGGGAGACCAGCAGGTGACAGGGAGAACTGCTCAGTAGACGTTGGTCTGCGCTCAGAGGAGGGTCCTAGGGGCGGCAACCCAGAAAACTGAGGAGCGGACATTGGCCAGCCATGTCTCTAACGGGGAAGGATGAGGGCAGTTCTGAAGGTGTTGGAGAAACTGCAAAGTGGATTCTGCTAATGGCTCAAAAGGAACTGCCACTGGCAGAGGGGATACAACACTGGATGCTGCTCACAGAAATGGCAAGTAGCGAAAAACGAACCGGAAGTCCCTCTCCCTCCTCCAGGCTTGGCGTCTTGGTCTCATGCCCCCTACTGGTAGAACTTAACAAGGAGCCAGCCCCAGCATCAGAAAGCAAGGATAGAAGGATGAATTTGAAGTTGAGACAATAACTTAATAACTTTCACTTAAGCTAGTAAGAAAACACCTGTTATTGACAACATTTAAAAATTTACACTTTATTAATTTGATAGACTTCAACTAAATAGAAGACGATGTTTTTGCTGATGCTGTACCAGAGCCTGAAATTCTCTTCCTCTTAATTTTTACATATCTTCATCTATTCCATATTTTTAATCCAACACTAGGCCAACAACCTCCATAATCATCCAACAAAAAGTCCTTTCTTCCTTCTGGGAACTCCCAGAGCATTTTGTGTGTCCTTCTTTTGTGATATTCATCACTTTCCACTGTATATGATGGTTGTTTAGAAACTTCTTTAGAGCTCTTCACAGGCAGGGGCCATGGTTAATTCTTCTACTTTGTACAGTGTCTGGAGAGTGGTAGGTGTTGACAGAAGGACTAATTCTCTCATGACCAGAAAAAAGGACCCAGATTCTTGCAGATTTGAGGGAGTCTGGAGTGACTCAGACCACTATTTTTAACCCTTGGCATCCTAACCCTGTCTAAAGAGAAAGCTATCTTTCATGCTCCTGCTCTCCCACTGGACCTCAGAGGCTGAGAGGCACTGGTAGAGCTTGTGCACTGTCCTCTTCTTAGAGGACAGTGAGCCTGCTCCTGATTCACCCTGTGGAACCACCCTGTGTCTGGTTGGAGAGAGGGGAACTGCGGAAGCCTCATTGTCATTTCCACTCTCCCTGGAGTCAGCCATCCGTACCGTCAACACTCAGCCCACTACTCTCACTGACGAGACTGCTTTAGTACACAAGGTCCAAAGGGATGGGGCAAAGAGAAGATATTTGCAAAGCGTGTGGAAAACAAAAAAGTGCTGTCAAATTCTGAACAACATCAACACCTGAAGTATGAAGAGAAGAAAATCTGGCAATGGTGGTATCATAATGTCACAGAATGACTCACTGGGAGGACCAAGACTTGCAAGCTATAAATTGCTGCCCCTATCTGCACTCATTTCTGCCCCCTCTAACATTTCTCTTATGTTTATATTTAAAATATTAACATGTGTATGAATCATCATAAGAAATAACAATGGGCTTTTTAAGTTTATTAATTCAATAAATATTTATTAAACCTATTGGTTGTTAGGATAGTATTAGTGACTGGCAAGAGAGTTAACAGAGAGTACACACCTTCACAAAGCTGTGATTCTGAGGGAATATTCAAGGTAATATAATATCCATTGTGCAATATATGAAAATTAAAGCTAAAAAAACCTTGTCAAATAAAAATATACTTCCCCTATAGTGTACCAAATCTTTGGAGGTGGGGAGCAGAAGAGTAAGCATCATGTTTTGTATGTGTTATTTGTCAAGACGGAAACAGGGCTATAAATGGTTGTCAACAATGTTTTCATGTTTCTCACTTGGCATACAGAGAAAGCAAGGACAGCTTTTGACACATATCCATGTGTTAAAAATGAAAATCTCTGGGATTTTGACTAATTCTGAGAATCCCAGATAGATTTTAAAAATGACAGTCTCAAGAGGTTTTTACCAAATCAAATTAACCTAGTTACATACACCATATTTCCTAAATTTTAAAAACACATTTTAGCATATCTGAAAATGAGATTTGCCTTAAAAGTGTTTGGTATACTTTACCTATTATCATTTCAGTGGTAAATCTTATAACTGATTGTTTCCCCGAATATAAAAAGTTATGGTACATGAATAAGAACAAATAATTCTTTTAAACACTGATTATTATTGAAAATACATAGTTTTCATTTAAAAATGATGACATAAGAATAAATGATATATGACAGAAATAATAACTGTTTTAAAAATTCAAGTATTTTAAGGCTTTAATAACTGAGAATCAGATAAGATTCTCAATAAGAAGATTGTATAAGATACATATTTGGGGTCAGCCCAGGCCGAGTGGTTAAGTTTGTGTGCTCTGCTTTGGTGGCCCAGGGTTCCACCGGTTCAGATCCTGGGCACAGACATGGCACCACCCATCAAGCCACACTGAGGTGGCATCCCACACAGTACAACCAGAAGGACCTACAATTAGAATATACAACTATGTACTGGGGGGCTTTCGGGAGAAGAAGAACAAAAAAAGATTGGTAATGGATGTTAGCTCAGGTGCCAATCTTAAAAAATAAGATACATATAAACAAGATTGAAACAGATATATATCTGCATAATGAACAGTGAGTTTTGCAAAAGGATTAAATGTGTCATCCTTTTTGTTTTATTAAGTTACATTGTAATGGAAAATAAAGGTAATTTGTATAAAAGTGATTACGTAATTTCTTACATCAGCCAAGGATTTCATTTCTAGAGACTGATCTGGATTAGACTAAAGAATTGGTAGTCATTGTGAAATGGAATAGTCCATAAGTAAAATTGAATATTGTGTTCTTAATGCCTGTAGTAGATCATGAATGGAGTATAGAAAACCAGAAATGCCCTTATCTTAATTTGTAGAAAATGGGAATCAACATACTGATTTGATTTTGCATAAAGTTTCACCATCTAAACGGAAAACTCTACTTTGATGGAAACTCCGAATCCTTATCTACATCTGGGGTCAATTCCAGGAAAATAGTAGTTGGTTACTTCACTCTTCTATGTCACCTCCTGTCTCCTTGGTGCAGACCCTCCATGCTTGCCTGTTTTTCTAGGGAGAATATGTATTACAACAAGGAACAGAGCATGGTTTTTATAATCTAGAAAGATCCTAAAAATCCTGACATTTTTTGAGCTGATACCTAAACTAACGCTGGGAAAGTTACTCTGTCAAATTGCTCATCTGTAAAGCAGAGGGAAGGATAACCTCTTAGATTTATTTTAATAAATAAATGTCACAGAAAGGTTATTGTGTGCTTGCAAGATATGCAATAAAGGTTAGTGTTTATTGGATGCTACTAAATTTCCAACTGAACTTTTCATATTTTGTCTAGATATTTTGCCTCCAAATAAAAACAGTTAGAACTGGACTTGATAGAGTCAGTATAGGAAAATTAGATTTTCCTGATATGTGAACTTTTTTTCTATATTTGTTAAATAAATATAATCACAGTGGGTAGAAAGATAAATCTATTTTGTTTACACTGTGGGAAAGCAAATATCTGAAGTTTCTGTAGATAACCTTTAGAAATACTAGAATTTGTGCAGAACTTTGCTTTTATTCTTCTTTTTCATGGATATTTCCTACAGTTTCAAAGCTAAAATTTCCTTTGAGTTTAATCCAAAATGTATCAGAACAATGGCCAGTAAAACTATCTATAACTAGGTAATCTATATAATTAAATTTCTTTCTATATTTGTCACTTCTGAAATAAATATTTCAGTCTCTTCCATCATACCTTTATAATCCTTCCTTTACTGTTGATGGATCCTATAAACAGGAGTCATGAAATGGATAACCAATGAATTCCCAGACTATCAGAGCAAGAGAAATATGAGAGAGAAGGGGAGGGAAGGAAAAGGTAGGAAAGGGAAGAGAAAGAAAGAAGGTTGGGGGAGCGAAGAAGGGAGAGAGGTTGAGGAAGAGACAGCAGGGAAAGACAGAGTAAAGGGGCAGGGCAAATAGAGAGAGAAGCCATTGTTTAGTCGTAAGTACCTGCTATGAAAGTTTTACACAATGTGTTTCATAATGCAACTATTTTTTGTGTAATATCTGATAAGGATTCTTTGAAATCTGAGGCAACTGCAGACAGAGAGTGAAACTTCGTTGTAGTTTGCCTTAAACACCCAGACCTTTGAGTAAGTCTCTAGTCAAGCATATCTCCTCAAAGAGAGCTCTAAACACCCCCTGAGAAATGGCAACTTGACCGCTCTCTGTCCAGCTCCTTGTCGCACTCGTTTCTGCACAGAGCACGGAGCACCGCCTGCAACTGATAGGGGTAGATCCTGATTTGTGTCTCCTGCTCTAGAAAAACCCTGTGGAGGGGGGTTTTGCCATTCACTTTTACATTATATTCCAATAGCTACAATAGTGTATGACACATGACAGGGAATCAATACAGATTTAGTGAATGAATGAGTCTAGGAAAGTGACTTCAGCACAGCCCAGAGAGGAACAATAGTGTGCGACACAGGCAGAGCACCATCCAAACTAAGAGGAAAGAAGAAGAAAACTCCAATCCTCCCAGAAGTCAAACAAGACCCGCTACTACACTGAAACCAGTTGTATAAATTTGAGAGAGCAAGGATCATAAATTTATATAAAACCCCACTATGGAGTTTTTTTAAATGTCTTTTGCTATTTATGGTTATGCTTAAAATGCTGTAGCAACTAATGTACAGTTATTCATCTACAAAGTCGATCATCCATTTTTTTAAATGTCAGAGTTGGCTCTTATTCCTTTATTTTGCTTTTTGAGGTTTGTTTTGTTTTGTTTTGTTTTTTGGTGAGGAAGATTGGCCCTGAGCTAACGTCTGTTGCCAATCTTTGTCTTTTTTTTTTTTTCCTCCCCAGCGCCCCAGTACACAGTTGTATATTCTAGTTGTAGGTCATTGTGGTTCCTTCATGTGTGATGCTGCCACAGCTTGATGAGCAGTGTGTAGGTCTGCACCCAGAAGCTGAACCAGCAAAACCCTGGGTTGCTGAAGCAGAACTCAGAACTTAACCACTCAGCCACAGGGCCAGACCCATGGGTCAGCCATTTGTAATGAATGTCTTCTGTTGTATTTACAAATGCATGTATTACACCACTCATTCAGACATTGCTTTAAATACATGTTTGAACTTGACCTAACTTAAAGTTACAGCCATGCCGTTGGTGGCCAGAGCAGAAAGACCTTTAAAATACAGTGCATCAGCAATACTGCCATAGTGCAGACCAACACGGAGGTGGCTTTGCCAGTTGATTGTGAATCTCAATTTGGTAGGTCACAGAAAAGGAGTCATTACTGTACCTTTTTCCTTCATAAACCTCAAGTTCTAACAGAGACTGATAGCAGAACCTGCTTCTGGAGACTCAGAAAACAAAACAGAGAAGAAGAGAAACATCATTTTATATAGCTGATCTTTTTTAACTGCTAACTGTGTGCTGGGTACGGACTTGAATCCTCAAAATAATTTTCATTAAGGATGAGGAGATAGGCCTAGAAATTCTAAACTCTCACTCAGGTTTTATATAGATAGAGAGTGAGGAATCTGGGATTTAAGCCCAAATATTATCAAAAGATCAGCTACAAAACCCACTCATCACCATGTACCTATCCAGAACACACATACTTCATTTCAAGTATTCCACAACTAATTCTATCATAGTGATAATTTCTAATGCATAATTTCCTTTCTCATTTGAAGTAAATGGATGCCTTTGTTTCTTCAAAAAGCTAATCTACTCCAATAAAACACTGGGCACATTTTTAAAAGTAAAAAAATAAGTCCAAAATATTATTCATTTTACAATCTGGCACTAGGATCTGTTCTCAGCCAATTTCTCCTACAATTTGTACAGAGACCTAAATAGTATTATTTCACTGAATAAGAAGTTATATAGACCAATCATCCCTTGATGGGCACCTAGGTTGCTTCCAAGTCTTGGCTATTGTGAATAAGGCTGTGATGAACATAGCGGTGCTTGTATCTTTACGCATTAGTGTTTTCAAGTTCTTTGCATAAACACCCAGCAGTGGAAAGCTGGATCATATGGTAGATCTATTCTTAATTTTCTGAGGAATCTCCATACTGATTTCCATAGTAGCTGCGCCAGTTTGCGCTCCCACCAGCAGTGTACGAGCATTCTCTTGTCTCCACACCCTCTCCAACATTTGTTGTTTCGTGTCTTGTTAATTATAGCCATTCTGACCGGAGTGAGGTGATACCTCATTGTAGTTTTGATTTGCATTTCCCTGATAGTTAATGATGTTGAGCATCTTTTCATATGCCTGGTGGCCATCTGTATATCTTCTTTGGAGAAATCTCTGTTCAGATCTTTTGCCCATTTTCTAATTGGTTTGTTGGTTTTGTTGTTGTTGAGCTGTATGAGTTCTTTGTATATTTTGGATATTAACCCCTTATCTGATATATGGTTTGCAAATATCTTCTCCCAATTGTTAGGTTGTCTTTTCGTTTTGTTGATGGTTTCCTTTGCTGTGCAGAAGCTTTTAGTTTTATATACATAATGGAATACTACTCACCCATAAGAAATGATGAAATCTTGCCATTTGTGACAACCTGGATGGACCTTGAGGGTATTATGCTAAGTGAAATAAGTCAGAGGGAGAAAGTCAAATACCGTATGATCACTCATAAGTAGAAGATAAAAACAATGACAAACACATAGCAGCAAAGATTGGATTGGTGGTTACCACAGGGCAAGGCGGAGGTGAGAGGGCAAAAGTGGTGATTAGGCTCACATGTGAGGGGATGGACTATAATTAGCCTTTGGGTGGTGAACGTGATGTAATCTACACAGAATTTGAAACATATTATGATGTACTTCTGAAAGCTATATAATGTTATAATCCAATGTTACTGCAATAAAAATAAACAAATAAGTTATATAGAAAAGGGAATTTGAAAAGCTGTTTGCTTACATGAAGATTTAAATGCATTTTATATTCTCTAGTATAAGTATAATTTTTTGCAACATAAGCTGAGCTGAGCTACCCACCTACAAGTCATTTCTCAGCATAAGCTTCTATTTTCTTGAAATAACAATAGTATTGATTATTGACTAGTTTTTTAAATTGGTCATTTTAACAAGACCTATATATCGCCATAAAATGCCACTTATTTCTCTGTATTTTCTGAAAACTTATATATTTTTTAAAGGTTAGAAAAGTTGGCAAGTAGAGAAAATGTTCTTGACATCTGGGAGGTTCCCAGTCCTTCGGTGACATAGTACAGTGAAAAGACCACTAGACCAAAAATTTTTTTTTAAAAAAAAGGAGGGAGGGAATATGGCTCTGACAGCAAATAATAGTCCTTCGTGAACCATCTAATTAGTGTAGGCCTCAGTTTCCCTTACAATGGATAAAAGACAAGCGTTGCCTTCTGCATCTGGAATGCTTGTACTCACCCTCTCCCCAGCTCCTCCTTTTCCCACTTAGAAAATTATAACCAAGCAAGCACAACTGAAAGGCCCTGTTATTGCTGTAGCATTTGTTCAACCTCCCCCTCCCGCTCGGGCTGGAGTAACTGCTGTATTGCAACGGCACTTACACATACTACTCGCCTAACACACAGTGTGACATAATACAATACAACACAATAAACCATATCGCAGAATAAAATAGCAGGTAATGTGTCACATGCTATAACAGCACACAATATAATTGGCAGGTTTTTACAACAAAAGATGACTAAAACAAAAAGTTACTGCAAAGCAAACATTTTTAAAATTATTTTATTTGTGGTTTCATATGGCAACACAATTCCTCCCTTCCTCTGCCCTCTGCGCTTTTGGAAATTTGGGTACAACTTGTATCCAACAATCAAAACAAGAAAACATGTTTTCCCTAGTTGTGTCACCCACTCCCTCGACGATGGTGTTGCATAATTAAATCCATAAAGAACAAACATGCTGGCCTCATTGGCGAAGCGCTGGCTTCCCCAGGAGCAGCATTTGTCTCAGGAGGTGGGACAGCTGCATGAACCTCAGGCCTGGTTACCAGTTTCCCTGAGCCCTGAGCCCTGCTCCTTCCGAGCGGAGCATGCTCCTTCCTTCCTGGTCTAATCACATCCTCGATAGGCTTTTATTATCACACTGACAACACTTTTTCTTCCTTTTCCTGTTGTTTATAGGTGTTTCTCCCTCTCTTACATTATTAACTTTATGAGAAAATGAGCATCTACCCAGCCCCTGGCGCACAGCGCGGCCGTGTATGTCAACGCACGGATAAATCCAGCAGGAAAACGCGGGCTGCTTCCTTCAGTCTGCCCTTGCACTACTTTAACACATTTTCACGCTTGGAATAAAGGTCATCTGGCCATACTCAATTCTGCTTAATTACACATTTTCCTCCTTTTTGACTTGTCTTGTCTTTAGTATTGTATTGAACAACCTGGATGAGAATAATTTTATTCCTTATCATAGTGTTATAGTCTATTCAGTGTTCCAGTCTTAATCTAATTCTTTCTTTTTCCTTTTTTTTTTTTTTTGAGGAAGACTGGTCCTGAGCTCAAATCCATGCTCGTCTTCTTCCGCTTTATATGTGGGACGCCCGCCACAGCATGACTTGACAAGCAGTGCATAGGTCCACACTGGGGATCAGAACAGCAGACCCCAGCCCACAAAGTGGAACATGGAAACGTAACCATGGTGCCACTGGGCCAGCCTCTTAATCTAGGATCTATTTAATTATTATTACAAATAAAATAAGAAATATAGACATGCAGGCCAGAAAAATATAAAATGTTAGTAAGAAAAAAATCTAAGCCTTCTTTATCTTTATTTTTTGTTACATAAAAAACTGAAACTGATAGATCAATGACTACAGAATTCTGAGTGAAAATGTTTATAAACCAAGAATTTTTTTTATTCAGAAATTCTGTTTTTCATTTCTGAGGAAAAAGATAAGCATTATCAGATATATAAGGACTCAGGAAATAGTCTACCTGTGGGCTCAAGCTGAAAATATTTCTCAGAGGAGTAGTGACCATTAAAAACCACTTAATTATAGAAATTAGACTAAATAGTCTCTGTGACTATAACTACAAAATTATTCAAGTGTCTAAAAAATATTATAAGAGAAGACATAAATTGTAAAACCCAGAAATCTAATTAAAAGTTTTATTTCAAGTGTGAGATGAGACTAACAAGAATAGGAAAAACAGATGAGAAATACAAGAATGATGACATCCTCAAATAATAAATGAAATCAGAATCAAGTAATACGTGAAAGATTAGTACAATACACTTTTCAAGAATAGACACAAAACACACTAATTTCTTCTACATTACTGTTGGAAAACTTTAAAGGAGAAAGAAAGAAAAACTTAGCCATAAGATAAAAGACAGAAAACACAGGGAACAAAAAGGGAGCATAAAAATCATGAATAAGCTGATAGAAGTAAAACTTGATAAATCTGTTACCACAATATATGCAAATGTTTTAATTTCTCCACCAAAAGACAAAGACTCTTAGACTGGGTCCACGAAAAAAAATCTAACCATAGGCTTTTGAAAACTGATACACCTAAAATAAGTTATCTGGAAAGTTTAAAAGTAAAATGTTGTGAAAATATATATGAAGAAAATACACAATAAAAATAAAATAGGACTCTCAAGAGGAATAGCTGGTAAAGCAGGATTCAGGGGAAGTAAGCAAGGATGAGATTTTTAAAACATTATTTTATATAAAATCTATGAATATGTCTACAACAGTGATCAACTTTTACAGATATTATAACATTAAAATTGAACAAAAAGATTTAAAAATACAAGAAATATCAGTAGAAACAAAGTAGCAGTACACAGAACAAGTAGGTAGAAATAAATCAGCAGACTAACCACATAGAAATTAAATTTTCAAAAATAATGAAACCTTACACAAAGAGCCTTTGGAGGAAATAGGAAATGATGCTGCAATTACACAATATCTAGAAAATAACTACAAAAGCACTTTATATAAAAAATAAAATGTATAGGTAAAGATTTTTTCAAAATCAAATTCATAGCCTTAGATGTTTTTGTTATTTAAAAAATGCTAGGAGCTAGATAATAAAAATAAAAAACAGAAAATGTAAGGAAGGGAAGAAGAAGGAATGAATAAAGATAACTGAATAAATAAATGAATTAAAAACAAAATAGTTGAATATATAATTAATTTGGAGAACACAGACTATGAACAAAAATGAGTTTACAATAACATGCACAAATTTAAATTAGTGTAATTAAACAAAGAGAAAAATAAGATAGTGCTAATAAAGGACATAAAATACAGACTCTGGGAGTTTAAAATTATTACAAAATACTAGGTATATTCTGTCATAAATATGCTTACTTTACACATATTCATAAAAATTAATTTACTGGAGTAAGAAGGAAACAGAAAGACATAGAATTATTTTTATGCACATTGTTTTCTTTCCCATAAAGTAAGACTCATAGTAATTTTGAATTCTTTTCTCCAATAAAGAATTCTGAAGGTAAATAAAATATTAAATAACAAAACTTAATAAAGACAGGAAATGGAAATAAAATTATGCCTTCTAAAAAAATTGAACATAATCTTTGAAATAATTTATAATAATATTTCCCTTTCCAATCATAGACTTGATTGACCTTTTCAGGGCTTACTCTCGGGTCACGAAATCACACCGTGCAATACACTAACTAGGATCTGTTCACACTGATGTCGTATTCGACCATGCCTGGACCTGGACTCTCAGAGTTTTGAATCCAGTATTTCATTACCAGCGTCAAGACAGCAATAACAAATTGAGTTGTGACTTAATGTGGAAAAAGTACGGTACTGTATTATATCTAGGAGAGACTTAGGATGACCAGAAAAAAAATCTGATCACTCAGAAAACATACTTTAAAACACACTGTCGCACAGGTCTCAAAATTTGTTCAGAAGTTCCATAATAAATTCACTAGCAATGTAAATGTATTGTATTCTAAATCTCTTTAAAACATCTGATTTCAAGTTTTAGTTTCCAAATTTTAACTTCAAAAATGGAGAAATAGTGAACATTTGATTGCAGATGTCCAGGGATTCTGCTCCATCTCACGTTTTCCATCTAGGAGGCATTTTAGACTTCTCAAAGTTCCGTAAGTAATATATGGTATGTGAGGGAGGTATACAGATGCCAAACGTCTGTCTGAAGAGTCAACTTTTTCAGAGGATGGAAACAGAGCTTGCTAAAAGGTTTCCAGGCCTGGAAGTCCAAAGAGTTGGGTTGAAATTTGACCTCTGTAGAACTGAAACCACTGGGTAACATTTAAAGCAAAATGTGGGCTTTAAATAACGTCACATGCTGACTCTAGAAAATGGAAACAACTTCTGGGTGTCCAGGCAGGACATCTCAAGTCTTTAACAAACAGTAAATCACAAATCAGGTCAAACATGGGACCGAGAACAAAAATACAATGACATTGCCTTGGTAGGGGGGAAAGTGAGTCTTTTTTAAGTCTTTAATCTCCTGGAGGTCTGTTTATTTTTTCAGTTTTAGAAGCTTACACACCACAGGCACAGCATATCATTCAGGCTTTTTCTGCCAAAGTGAGGTCTTTTTATGTTTCAGGTACATAAATCAGAGCTTTCTTAAAAAAAAAGAAAAGTCTTTTAAAACTCATGTTCCAAATAGGTACATTTTGCTGAATATAGAAGCAAAGAGCTATCAGGTGTTAGGGTGCAGTGTGCACAAAGCCCTTCTCTTATAGACAGCCTGACATTAACTCAACCCTCCTCGTCACTCAGCCCCCCTTGTAAAGACAAAGGTGCGCAGCTGTCGGAGATTTAATTATGCTGCCAGGAGCCCAACTGTTCCCTTTTTGCTCCTCTTCTACTAAATTCTGTTTGTACTTAATGATATAGAAAATTAGAGCTGGAAGCAGCCTTAAAACCATCTTTATGATGTTTTATCATTAATTGTCCCTAAATGCTACCAGAACAGACGAATAATTGAGGAGAAAAATCAAATAAGTTGACTAAAAAATTAATCAACAATATGCTCAATTTTCCTTTTTCTTTGCTCTCTAGAGCTGCACACTTGTTGGAGAGTTGAGCCTCCTTCTTGCCGAGCCCCTGGCCCAAGTGAGAAAGGTAAATGGGGGGTCTCAGGACTGCAGTCTGCCTCCACATTCCTACCCGGCCTCTCGCCTCACTGGTCACTGTGCTGAAGCGACCTATCTCAATATTACAGGGTCTGGGCCTGCCGGAGAATCTGCCTGCTGCAGCCGTCCTTGCCGCCTCTGTGCGGAAGATGCAGCAGCTCCAGCCGGGCTCTCGGCCTCCCTAGAAGCTCCCTCAGTGAACTAGCTTTTATTTGTCTTAAGCACAGCCCTCAGCCTGGGAGTCACACTCATCCAAAGGCAGTGATCATGGGATGTTACTGACTGATCGTGTAGCCCCCAAATGCATATGTTGCAGCCCTAACCCCCAATGTGATGGCATTTGGACACGGGGCATTGGGGAGATTATTAGGTGTAGATGAGGTCATAAAGGTGGGCCCCCATGTTGGGATTAGTGCCCTTATAAGAAGAGAAAGAGAGACTGAGCTCTCTCTGCACTCTGTGAGGAGACAGTGAGAAAGGGCTCTCTGCAAGCCAGAAAAAAAGAGTCCCCACCAGGAACCGAATCTGCCAGCACCTTGATTTTGGACTTCCAAGCCCCCGGAACCATGAGAAATAAACATCTGTTGTTTAAGCCACTCAGTCTATTGCATTTGGTCATAGCAGCTTGAGCTAAGACAAAACAATTAGGCTTCCCTTAGCGCCAGCCCAGAGCATTTCCCTTGCCCAGCTTGGGCACTGTGCCTCTCTCTCTCAGTCAGTGCCTCGAGCGTTGAGGGATGACCTTTATTCTTCCGAGGACTATTTAGTGGAGCCTAGTTGTCATTCTCTACGTGTCCAGCCATTACTTTTCCTCATCAAACCCCTCTAATCAAGGATGCCTGATAGGCATGAGTGGATATATGACGACATACCAAAAAGATTAATGTAAATCTTAATTTGCTTCTTATATGAGTATGGAAGACAATGGAATCATGGAGTCATAAAACTGAGCCGAAGCTTGGAGAACACCTCTGCTGCAATATTTTTATTCCACAGCTGAGGAAACGGAATCTCAAAAAGGTTAATAGCTTATCCAAAGGAATAACACTGTCAATCTGTGTTGCTCAGCACATTTTATGCTTTAAACAACCATTTTTATTGTATAGAATGCCAAGAAAAATGCTAAGATAATTTTTTAAAAATACAGACACACAGATACACCCTATTCTCTCTTCTAAGGTTTTGGAACCATTGATACGACTATGTGTGCTTAATATTTTGGCACATCCTGCAATTATAGCATGACAAATCAAGGCCATAATAGTAACCATAGCTTCTTATTCTTCCAATTTAAATTGTCATCTCCTAAACCAAAAATCTTCCACATCAATTGAAGCAAAAATCAGACATGCTTATTAAGCATTTGGGGATGGAGAGATAAACAAGGCAAGTCATGCCTTAAGCAAAATACAGCTCATTTGGAAAGACTAACAGCTACACAAAGTCTGTCAGTAGGAAGCATGCCAGGATCATTTCTAAGGTGCTATAATCTGCAACCAAACTCTTACAATCAAAATCTTCTTCTCTTTTGAGAAGAATCTAGGAAGATTTCATGCAAGAAGTCTCAAATGGTGGTTAGGATTTAGGCAGAAAGAGATAGGAAGGCATGGGAAATGAAGGAAATGTTACGAGTAAAGGAGTGCCCAGAGGTGGGGAGTGGCAGCGCTCCCCAGTGAGCATTGCCTGGGCCAGTGCTGTGGAGGAGAATGGAGGATGGTCAGGTAAAGAACTGGGAAGGCAGGTCGAGCCAGCCAGATTGTGGAGGGCTTATAATTGCATGCTAGGAAGTTCGTTTTAATTTAGTAGACAGTGGAGCCAAGACAAATGATCCTTAGCAGAGAAATGATCATATCTCTGTTAATTACTAAATTACAACAAAAACAAACAATAATAACAACAAATGATTTTCAGATATTCTTCTTACTCTTCATTTAGCCATTCAGAACCTGAGTAATCCAGTTTATCACCAGTTATCACTGAAACCTTATCACCAGAGCTATCTTTTCACTGGGACTTCTTTAATCTTTTAAAAATCTGCTGATGTTTTCACTTGTTGCCTGCCAAGATTCTGGCTTCGGCTCCAGTCATCACTTAACAGTTCCTTGGCTGCCCTTCTCCATTCATCCATCACATGCTTAAAGTCCATCCAAAATTCTGTAGCACATCTCACTTTTTCCATTTCTTGTAATGCTCATGTTACATTGGCCTCTTCTACACCTGAAAATTAGATTCAAGTAATTTCTGGGTTTGATGCGTCAAGCACTTCATGCCTTTGTGCTTAGAGAGTGCCCTTCGAGGTCCCAGTTGCACCCTTCTTGCTAAGATTGTATTTAGGGAGCTTTCTCAGTCAACGTTCAGGCTGATCAGGAATGAGAAGAACAATGATTGCCCTGGACTTGTTTGTGAAGCTGAATTATAGAACACCAGGCTGTTGATTAATCTCATGTATTATTCCTAAAACTGTCCTTTGTATTACCTGCCTCCTGTCCCCCTAAATATTTTTCATGAATTTTAAACCACCTTATTCAATTATTTAGTGTTCTGATGGTAGCTGCTGAAAATAGCAAAATGTTTTAATTTCATGAAAAGATAAGATTTAAGTGAAATGTGCAAATTCATGTTTAGAGAATTCTCTATTTCCATAGATAAATTTGTTTTGAAACTCGCCTGTTACCTCTCTCCCTCTCTGTCTTTCTTTTTCTAACTGCCCACCTACTTCCTTTCCCTATTTTTCATCTTAAGCACTTATCCCAAATGTGCTACATTCAGTAGTTTTAAAGATCAGAAGACATTCCTTAGAGAAATATGCCCATTTTAGGGATGAAAATACTGAGATACAGGGAAGATATATTTTAGGTTTGTTTGTAAAAATAGTTACAAACCTCGTACAGAATCTCAAAGCTTCTAATCCTTAGTCCACTGAGAAAGTTATAATCCTGATTTATAAGTTAATTTGAATGAGATCATGATTCTTTCTCCCGTCTTGGAAATAATATTGGCTTCTGGCTAACAAATCAATTACATCATATCAATTAACTCAAGGACAGAAAAGCCTGTCTAAGAACAAGCTGGCCCAGTACAGAAAAGGAATCCAGCTTTGGCTCAAGGAATCTTTTATGGAATTGAATTAGCCTCAGGAGCCACTGCACAATCCTATCATTTTCTTAAATTATCTTGCACTAATTCTTCATTTAGCAAATGCTACTTAGGCATGACATATCTTAGTTTTCTGCACTAAGAGAAATATTTTCATTCAGCTTAAAAATAATTTTAATTTGTCTGTTTATAGAAAGCTATTACATATAAATTGATAATTTTTTCCTCTGTAATTTATTATCATTTTTACACAGGTTTGCTCAATCTCTTTATAAACTCTGCTTTAATTTTTGAACTTTATAGAAATATCTCTTAAGAATATTGTCATATCTACATTAAAATCATCTCATTCATTTTTTATGGAAATTGCCTGAATTTTTGGCCTTATCTTTACTGATAAATAAGTGTGTAAATAATCCTGTGCAAGAATTAAAAGATTTATTATATATAAAGTAAAAAGGAGGTAACTGATTTTATGGAAAGAGGCCTGGCCTTGGAACCAGGAAGACTGAAGCTCGGCCATTTGCTCCTTCCAGTGTTTAGGCAAGACATCTCTTTACATGAAATATGGGCTACCAATTACAATAACGTTGTAAAAATGTAATATTATGGATGTAATAGAAATTTCCTAGATCAGAGATGGCTCACATTATGTGCTCAAAAATATTATTTCTCTTTTGCCTTTCCCAGGATGTAAGAATCTTTCACCATTGTAGTGATGTTTTCCACTTAGACCTTATGATTTCACTAGAAGTGACCGTTCTTAGTTTCAATAGTTAAAATGTCAGCAAATTAATGGTAGAAGAAGAGCGTCCATTTACTTCTTTCTAATTGCAAAAGTATTTTGCCAACAGCGATATAAAAAGAGAAATGTTTTAAAGCATCCTATATTTTCCTCAGCCAACTAGTCCAGCATCTGTGGGGATGTTATCCTGCAAATTTTACTTTTCTTAACACCCAGGCTCCAGGTTGTTTTCTCATTGAGCCTAAAGAAGCTGTTGCCTGACCACATGTCTAGCATGTACTTGAATGAACATTAATGAGCCCATCTTGTTTTGGAGTGTTTCATATCATGTTTCAAATCTGTGTCACAGACTTACTACAAAGGAGGATTTAGGGGCCAGCCTGGTGGTGTAGTAGTTAGATTCACGTGCTTTGGAATCCACGGGTTCACAGGTTCAGATCCCAGGTGCGGACCTACACACCACTCATCAAGCCGTGCTCTGGTGGCATCCTACATACAGAACAGAGCAAGGTGGGCACTGCTTTTAGCTCAGTGACAATCTTCCTCAGGCAAAAAGAGGAGGATTGGCAACAGATGTTAGCTCAAGGCCAATCTTCCTCATAAAAAAAAAAAGGAGGATTTAATGTTAAAATAAAGCCAAACATCAAGGTCACTTATTAAAGAAAGACAAATTATAAAGGAAGTGAAAAGAGGGAAACAGAAGAGGCGAAAAGCAGACTGAGGAGCTCAAGAGAAAAAGTGAAATGAGCCAGAAGAAATTCACACAATTAAAGATAGGGGTTGATGCAAGTTCTAAATATATTGAAGTGAATGTATCCATGACTCCAATCCAAGCTGATTCAGTATCTCATTGGAATAATCCATCATAAACCTATAAAAGAAAACCATGTGAACAAGAAAGCTCTGTACGTTTTTGTTGTTGTCATTTTGGGGCTAACAACTGTTGCCAATCTTCTTCTTCTTCTCCCCAAAGCCCCCCAGTACATAGTTGTATATTTCTAGTTGTGAGTGCCTCTGGCTGTGCTGTGTGGGATGCCGCCTCAGTGAGGCCTGATGAGCGGTGCTAGGTCTGCACCCAGGATCGGAACGAGCAGAATCCTGGGCTGCTGGAGCAGAGAGTGCAGACTTAACCACTTGGCCATGGAGCCGGCCCCTGTATGTTTCTTTTAATTTACTCATATTTGGACACATCCTGAGATAAGTTCCAAACATCAAAGATCTTTACCTGAAAATAATCAAAACAACAGAAAAGTCAGCAGAGGAAGGATGTCATCACCTTGGAAAAGCTGCTAGACACGTTCTTTCTTTCTTTCTTTTTTTGAGGAAGATTAGCCCTCAGATAACATCTGCCGCCAATCCTCCTCTTTTTGCTGAGGAAGCCTGTCCCTGAGCTAACATCCATGCCCATCTTCCTCTACTTTGTATGTGGGACACCTATGACAGCATGGCTTGACAAGTGGTGCTACGTCCGCCTCCGGGATCCTAACTGGCAAACCCCAGGCTGCTGAAGCGGATGTGCACACTTAACCACTGCGCCACCGGGCCAGCCCCTAGACCTGTTCTTTAAAAAGACATATGAAGCTGTAATTTGTATTCAGATCTAAATTCTAGGTCAATTACTTATTGTATCAACACATTTTATCCCAGTTCTATGAGGCTCTGTTTCCTAATGACAATAATTCCTCCCCACAGACATGTCTATCGCAGCACCTGGCCCAGATGGACACTGTAGAAATGGCAGAGAGCGAATCACTGAGTAGAAGCCACACAGAGAAAGCTTAGGATTGAGCAAAATTAGAAAAAAAAGTCTAAGGGTTAAAGTTCTCCATAATGAAGTTAAGACTAGTGTTATGGGCTGAATTTCCTCCTCCCAAAATTCATACCTTGAAGTCCTTACCCAGTACCTCAGAATGGGACTGTATTTGGAGACGGGACCTTTAAAGAAGTAAAATGAGGTCATCAGGGAGGACCCGCATCCAATAGGATTAGTGTCCTTACAAGAAGAGGAGACCGAGAGACGAAGAGGCAACAAGGAGAGACCATGTGAAGACACGGAGGAAGACGGCCATGTAAGCCACGGAGAGAAGCCTTAGAAAAAACCAACCCTGCTGACACCTTCGTCTTGGACTTGTAGCCTCCAGAATTGTGAGTAAAACAAATTTTTGTACCAGTCTGTGGTACTTTGTATGGCACCCCTGGCAAACTAATATAACTAGATGTCTGTTTGCTGAGGAGGTTTCATGAGATCAGAAGAATGAAAGGATGGGAACACCTAGTTCCCCTTCAACTCTGAGATCTTATGATCTGTTAAAAAGAATTAAAAAGAATTGGTGGGGATGAGAGTTTATTATGTGCCTATCAATGTCTCTTTCACCTCTAATTTTCTGGGATCCTATTGATTCTCTCTCACTCCCAATTTCTCCATTTCCTGAGTATTCCCTTAATGATTCTAATATCCTATACGCCATATCTCCCTGCTGTGTTCTCCTCTTGGTTGATTCCCACAATGCTATGTATACCATACCCCAAACAGATAAATCTCATGCTAATTTTCCATGCAGTCAGTCCACAAGCTATGCCCTATTATCAATTATCTATATACTAAGCAGATAAATCTCATGCTAATTTTCCAGTCAGTCCACCAACTATGTCCTGTGTTATCCAGTATCTATATACTCATCTTTACTTTTTCACTAGACTGCCAACTCTTTGAAACAGAGCCCATTATACTTATTATGCTTTTCCTACAGAACTGAATACAGTACTAGGCAAAAAATAGCTAGTTCATTTATCAATAATCAATAAACCAAAATTAATGTGCTGTGTCTATGATGACTGCAGTGTCATTCTCTTCCCAGGGCCTTAAACCTCTGCAATAGTCAGGACCAACATGCTCACAAATGGTGACATGAGTGCACCAGGCAGAAAGATGTTTAAAGAATACTTACCTTGGCACCTTCATTTGCAAAATAGGAAACTATAAACATGAATGTAGAGAATTCACAGTAAATCCTAGAAGGAGCTGAATCTAGCTTGCATATTTTGCTACCAAGGCCTGTTACTCACTTTATTTTATTCCACTTAACTTTAATTTTTCTCTTCTCTTATCCCACATTTTTCCCTCTACTTCTTGCTTTCAGACCTTTTTACTTCACCATTCTTTCCTGATTCAAAGGAATAAAGACTGGGGAAAATAAAGAAAATAGACATAATGTTTTAACGCTACATTGGCTAGTATTTGCACAAACAGATAAGTTTTGGTACAAGCACATTAAAATCTTTTTTAGGTACTTTTATAATTATTCAATTGAGTTAATATGTACTAAGTCTCGACTATGTGCAAGCCAGAGTCTCATTTGCCAGACAGAGTATTATGAAAACTTACAGTGTAGTGAAGACTGAATATGGTAAGACACAATCCCTGAGAGGGGCAAAAAAAAAAAAAAGAAAACTAACTTTGAATCTATTTCTTTAACAAACTTACAAAAGGTTAGTGTTTTGCCATGACTTTGGCTATATCACAAAGTAAGAAATGATTTATCTCTCTGTTTACCAATGGTAGGTCTTGAACTTCAAAACATATTCCTATTTATAAATTTACTCTGAAATTTATTATTCGGTTGTTTAGAAAATCTTGAAAACTTGGATGTACTAAAAGAAGGGTGAAATCAGATCATCTGATTGGACTAAGTAGCTCAAAATGTTTCCCAAACATTTTTGGTTCTATAAAATCTAAATTTATTTTCTCAGAAATCATCAAATACTTGTTTATATTGAAAAACATGAAGCCATTTTCCAATCTCTTTCATTTAATTCATACTGCTTTTTAAGAATTATTTATTATACCAAAAGACTGAGCTTCTTTACTGGAACTAATGAATTTTTTTTAACACAGCAAGGAGAAATTTGAAAGCCTAGTAGGTATAAGTTGCTTTTAATGTTAATTTTAACTTAGTTTGAAATTTACAATATTGTTTTTGAAAAGAGAGTAAAAATTTGCGTAATTTTCCCAAAGATACCTTATCTCCCAAGCATAAAGTAATTCTATGTAAAGTGTCATTCAAATGAATGCATCTCAAAATGAAATGGAGAAAAAGGTGCCACTATGTAACTGCAAAAATACCTTCTTCTCCCCTGATAAGTCAATTTTATCTATAATCAAAAAGGAATCAATTTAGAGAAAAATGTCTTTTATATATATAAAAACCTTATGCTCAGAAAATTTAAGTACAGATAGTAATGCCAAAACTGGTTTTATGACAATTATAAATTTTTATTTATATATTTGTGAATGAATTATATATTCATAATGAATTTATTATTCATAAAATATTCACTGAGAAAATTCTATATGTCAAGCATCATTCTGGTCTCTGGAACCACAGTGTTGACAAGAAAGACAAAGTTTCTACTCTTGTGGAGTTGACAGTCCAGTGAGAGGCAGCAGATCATAAATAGGGTAATTTCAGAAGAAAATAAAACAAGTGATAGACTACACAATGATAGTGGGAGGAAGTAAGTTTAGATAAGGCAGTGAAAAAAGATTTTCTGGGGGTTGGCCCTGTAGCCGAGTGGTTAAGTTTGCATGCTCCACTCCATCAGCTTGGGGTTCACCAGTTCAGATCCAGGTTACAAACCTACACACTGTTCATCAAGCCATGCTGTGGCGGCATCCCACATAGAAGAACTGAAACAACTTACAACTAGGATATATACACAACTATGTACTGGGGCTTTGGGGAGAAAAAAAAAAGAGGAAGATTGGCAGCAGATGTTAGCTCAGGGCCAATCTTCCTCACCCAAAACAGCATACAAAAAAAAGAAAAGCTTTTTGTAATGAGGAGGTGATGGCTGAGCTGGGTTGAAGGAGTCAGCCATGGAGAGATTTGGAGGCAGAATTCCTGGAGGAAGGAACAAGTGTGAAAGGCACTTAGCAGGAATGATCTTGGAGTACTCCTCTGGGAGATTGAAGAAGGTGGAAAATTCTTAGACACTTTTCCATTGCAAGGTGGCATCTTTTTCTGCCCCCCTTGAATCTGGGTAGGGTTGCAACTGCTTTCACCAAAAGAGTGTGTTAGAAATGAGGCCGTCCCAGTTTCAGGCTAGGCTCTCAGAGAACTGGCAGCTTTCACCTGGTCTCTTAGAGCCCTTAGTGGACATGCAACCTCTGTTAACTCTCCTGGAGAGAACACAGGGAGAGGACCTGAGGCTAAAAGGAGAGGCAGATGGACAGATGCTCTGCTGAGCGTAGTCTTCCTGCCTACCCATTCATGACTCCAGACATATGAGACAAGGTATTTTGGACCCCCTCAGACCAGCAGCCAGTTGAATACACTACAGGCAGCAGAAGAATCATCCAGCCAAGCTCTGGAATTCCTGACCCACAAACTAGTGAGAAATGATGTGCTGTTTTAAGCTACTCAATTTTGGAGGAGTTTGTTATGCAGTATTGGGCAACTGGAACATTTCCTAGAGCAGAAGACCAGTAGGCAGGAGCCTGATGAGTCAGGAGACTGTGACCTGGAATGGGGCAGACATTTTCTTGTGGGTGCACTTGAATGATGGATGGGAGAAAGAGTGGGATTCCAACAGGATATGTATATTTAAAAGCACATCCCTGCTACTTTTCAGACAACAGATTTTAGAGAGTTAAGAGTATAGTCAGGAAGAACAGCTTTTGGAAAAGTACTGTAGTCATGTGATTATCCAGTTAATTTTCACAACACCTGAGCTGGCAACCATATTGTCTGTATTTTATGAATGAGCAAAGTGAGGAACATAAATGTTAAATAATTTGCTCAGAGTTTCCCAGATAATAAAAGGTGGAAGTATGATTGAAAGCCAGGCCAATTCCAAGGTGTTTGGCTTAAATGATTCTCTTAACCAGGGGTTCTCAGAAGCACCAGTCATCACTTAGAAATTTGCTATAAAAGCAAATTCTTAGGCCCCACCCCAGACCTACCAAATCAGAAATTCTCAGGTGGGACCCAGCACTCTATGTTTTGACAAATGCTCTAGATAATTCTGATGCAACATCAAAAACTCTCTCTGTGACACAGTAAAGGAAGAGGGCTCAGAATTGAATTTAAACGGTACTTCTGCATTTAAGGTCTAGCCAGGAAAAAGGAACCAGCTTGGGAGAATGCAGAGGAGCAGTAAGTGGAGTAGAAAGGAACCCAGGAACCAGTGGTGTAGCCAAGACAAGAAACTGTTTCAAGAAGGAGAAGTTGTTCCCTTGTGTCGAATGTTGCTGAATGATCGAGTGAGAAGAAGACAGAGCATGATCAGGGGAGTTGCCAGGACAGACAGGAGCCACTGGTTACCTTGGACATGGCTCATTTTGTGGATTGGTGATGAAGGCCTGATTGGAGTAAAATAAAGAAGGAATAAAGAGGGAAGAAAAGGAAACAAAAGAGTAACCAATCTTTCTGAGAAGTGTTTTCTATGAAGTGTAGAGATAGGGAATGATGGAAGGATTTAAAATAAGTATTACTTTTTTCTGAAGTAAAAGATACTAAGGCATATTTATATGCTATTAGAAACCATACAATATAGGGAGAAATTTAAGTTGAGAAAGAGAGCAAGACACGATATGGACATGAGCAAGGTTCTTGAGTAGACAAGGGGAGGGTGTTTGTCCTTAGGCAGGCTCACAGAGTCTTCTTATCATAGCAGAAGGTGAAGCAGAGTATCTTGGAATAGATGAAGGTTAGTCTGAAGATGTGGTGGTGAGATGAGGGGGTCTTGTCAGTGTGTTTACAGCTTATCAGTGACATATGGTCTGAAGTCATATGTCAGAATTGGGAGTGGTGTGAAGAAGAGAAGAAAAGAAAGAAGTCTAGAGTAACTTTCTTAGAATGTGGGAATGGAAATTTAGTAAAAGAATAGTGAAGAACTACAAGCCAGTGCTGGAGAACATCTGGGATTTGTGGTCATTAATTTAATGTGAGACCAGCGAAAAGGGTTATTTTGTCCAGCAAGTTGAGTCTAAGGCTGGGACTTCTCTGTGTTAATATAGTAAAGTGAGAAGGAGAGAGACTGTTTACAAGAAAGTGATTATAGTAATGGCCCATGGGATCAAGGACTTATGTGAGTAAGGAGGAAACTGAGCTATAAAGAGGATGCTGTGTAGAAAAAGAGAGTCAAAGGGGTGGGCTCCTGGAGGGGTTGAAAGAGAACTAGAATAAGTAGTGTAAGAGTACTAGAATAATTAACCAGATGAATTGGAGGTAGTAGTTAGAGACTCAATTCCTGAAACTGAGATTTTGGAGTTTACATAGCCATTATTGATTCAGAGGTACAGGAAAGACCATGGGAGTGAGTGGCTGAGGTGGCTGGAGAAAAAAATATCACTGGAGTGAAGGAAGTCAAGTGTGGAGATCAACGTGTCGAGTAGACAACAGAGGAGGCAGCCAACAGCAAACTGATGACATGAAAAGAAAATCAATGAGCCAGGTACTAAAGTGTGTGTGTGCTCATGTATAAATATAAAATATATGCTTTACCTTTCCTCCCAGAAAGTAAGATTCTTGCAGGTAGGGTCCCTGTCTGGTTGATTTTGATCTTGCCCATAGTGCTAATTATACAATGTTATATTTAGGATAAGATGTTCTAGTGTGATTTGGATAAATGAATCAATTGCTGACAGCTTAAGAAAACAGAAAACTAGCCAGCAAGGTAGAAGCGTTTAAACGTAAATCACATTTGTTTAAGACCTGGTAGGCATTAAAACTGCTAATTTCCTACATATGCAATTCTTACATCAGTCTTATAAGAACACTACTCCGTAAGTTGCTTCATTTTTTTCTGCCTACGACCTTATGCTCAAGAATCACACAAAAACATGGACACAAAAAACAAAATGTTAAAGAACTACTTTTAAGAAGGGCCATGGTTCTCAAACTTCGAAAAAGTTCAGAGCACCATAAGCTTAGTCATTTTTAGGGTAACGATGTATACCAGCTGTAATGGGTTTGACAGTACTCCACTTGGCAGTTCTAACTTCCGCCAGAATCTCTCTTATCAGGTTATGTGAAACACACGTGAAGTACACAGAGATCTTAAAGACTACCAGACTCTACCATCTTTCTTTTCTCAACTGTTTCCTGATGTAAGGAAGTAACACCTCACTTTCCAGGACAGCTTCAGGGTGATTACTGATAAAACGTTGGTGCCCTGGGCAGGAGTGGCTAGGGGCTGCTCACCCACTCCTCTCAGGAGGAAACTGAACTGGGTATGGCAGCCAGGTGTGCCACAGGTGGTGCTTCAGCCTTCAAGGTGCATGAATCCATTAGGCCATCAGCAGGGTCAGAGGGAAACATAGAGTAATTAGAGGGTGGATATATATAAAATATATGGAAGAAATAGAGGCTGAGTTCTGTCATAGGACATATAATAATCTGAATGTTTTTGCTGTGCTGTTCATCATTCATTGTGTGATGCAAATCTAAAGCAATTATTTTATTGTTTCCAATACTTTTTTTATATGTTAATAAACTTTTCCTACAGCAATGAAGTCAGCAAAAGGAAAGAATATATTAAATGAAAAATTAAGGGGCCAGCCCCATGGCCGAGTGGTTAAGTTCGTGCACTGGACTTCAGCAGCATGAGGTTTCGCTGGTTCATATCCTGGGCGCGGACATGACGCCACTCATCAGGCCATGCTGAGGCGGTGTCCCACATACCACAACTAGAAGGACCTATAACTGGAATATACAACTATGTACTGGGGGGCTTTGGGGAGAAGAAAAGGAAAAAAAAGAAGATTGGCAACAGATGTTAGCTCAGGTGCCAATCTTTAAAAACAAAAAAGAAAAATTAAGTATAGAGTTTATATTTCTAAAGCAAGTTTATGATAATTGTGTAACATACATAAAATGTTTGCTGACAGTTATTAGCCACCATAAAGGCCATAACAATATCACTTTTGCAAAGCAAAAGATACAAATGTGCTGAAGAAGCATGGATATCTCTTTTAAGTGTTAGTATTTTAAAGATAACTGTGCCAAAAGATAATTTAACATGCGAGGCAGAAGATATATTCACACATTTCTCTAGAAACATAACTTTTTAATTCAGATCAAATGCGCTTTCTTCTAAATTAATTTCATGCATTTTAGATTCTAAGTTGTTGGAGTTTTTGGTTTTTTACCTACGGAACTGAAACAACTGCCGTTAACGTCTCAGTTCCATCAGTAGAGGGAAAACCTTCACAGATAGATAAATCATGAAGGCCTTAACAATAATCAGTGTCATCATGGACCAAAAGCAATGTATTTGGAAATTCATTCTGTTGAAGGTAAAATATCTGACATTATTATTGTAAATACTGTAAATTCATATAAAAAGTTTAACAAAGATAAAATTATTTGTTTTTTACAGTGATAATACAAATGCTAATTTTGTTGGAGCAGAGCATAATGATGCAAATACTATTCTTTTACTAAGAAACAGACAGCAGAAATATACCTGGAATCATCTGAAGCATATACATAGTTCACAATTGTGCTCAAACAAGATTTGATCAATATAAATATAAACTGTAGTTGCTGAAATTTACAAAATTTCTATATATTTTCCCAGAGTTACTATACCTCAAAATTTTGTTACAAAGCAGATGTTGAATATAAAAACCAATTTCTTTAGCATGGTAAAAAGCACTTTCACTGTCACTTGTCATCAATCAGGTTTTAAAATGTTTAGGATTTTGAGGAATTATTCTGTAAATCAATGTATCCTACAATTAGGATGAAACATTTTGTAAACGAGTCCTTTATATTTCTATTGCACTGTGTTCAAAATTAGTTGGAAATTTTTAATCAAATTATTCAACAAATGGAGTACCAAAAAATCAGCAATTAAAGCTTTTAGTGAATTGCATTTATTGAAAACCAAGCTTGCAACTGAGAAGACATCAAAGTTTATCTCTACAAAAGCACAAGAGGAAGTGAATCAATTAAATGATGACAACTCAAAAGTGCACAAAATTTAATTTTGGAAAGCTATATTTTACGTTGGAGTATCTTCACATGAAAGAGAAATCTTTTGTTACAGTTCCTATTCAACTGTATATACATGTATATTCTTATGATTTTGCAGTATTAAATTGGGTGAAAGTCAAAAGGATTAAAAATAGAGACGTTTACTTGATTATTTTCTTGTAAAAATATTTGTTGAGGTACCAAAATAAAAGTTTAAAATAAAAAACAGTATCTGTGAAAATATTTCAATACGACAATTAGAAAGGAGAATATCCTCTATTTGGCAAGAATTTGCTCTGAAGTTTCCAAGTGACACTAATTATGGAGAAAATATTTTCTCAATTAAGAAGATTATACAGAGAAAAGTCGAATGTAAAAATATTTTCAGATTTATTAACCAGAAATGTAATTTTGAGCAAGATTTCATGTAATTTCATGAAAAAATAGCAATAAGACTATATTGCAATAAAAAATGCATTCATTAAAAAAAACAGTGACATGGTATTAGAGAGAGATATGGATTTTAAAAAACTGATTAAAGCTCTTGATTATGGATCAAGAATAATTCTTCTACTTATGCTGTTTTTAAAATTAAGATAAGCAATCTGAAGAATTGTTTTACATTGCTTTTATGTATAAAATATTTTTCAAAATAATTTTTTGAACATAGTTTTTGAAAAGAACTATTTTATAGGTTCACTAATATAATAAAAACAGTATGTCAATGAATACATATATTTCAAAAGCTTATATATTTTTAATTATTTTAGCATCATTCTCAAAAATGCCTAGGTTTTACAATAAATTATATGATTACCACAGTCATAGTTTTTAAAGAATTACTCTATGACTTTATTATGTTTGCAATAAACTCTTGAGCAATGTTCTGGAATTAGAATAAACAAACGGCTATTATAGGCGAGAGAGATAATAAAGATCATATAGTCCTGACAAATAGAAATGGCAAGCAATAGGATATATGAGGAAGCCATTTGGTGTAAACCTAATTCGGCCTGACCTTGTCTTTCCAAAAGGGCCTGACGTGTATTGTATATCTGCTTTAGACATTCCCTATGGCAAGAACAAAGGCCCTTGAGATAAAGGTGCAACTTCCCTCCCCCTCCCAACATTGGCATCTCCTTAAGGATTAAGCATCTCTCCTTAGGCTAGGAACCGATTGCTGCACTCACCTGTGACCACCCAGCTCGAGACAACAGACTTGCTTCCTGCTGTTCCCTCCGAGAGAGCAGACCCACTACCTGCTGTGTCCATCAAGCGCTGTGTGGACAGGACAATCTTGTGACTGTTGAGGGAGGACATTTCAATCATATGTGAAACATCCTGTTTGGGGGTATATAACCACTCTGTACACTTCACTTCTTTGGTGCCCTTTCTTCCTTCAGAGAGAAAGGCCCCGGGCCATGGTCCTCAGATTTTAGCTCAGAATAAACTCTCCCAAATTTTCATTTATAGATTGATTATGGATTATTTTCATCCATAGTCCAAATTCCACATTTTACTGCTGAGAAAGCCAAAACCTGAGGAGCTAAATGTTCGACCCAAGTGCAGTCTGCTACTGGCAGCAGAGTTGGGCCTGGAATCGCTCTCTCCCAACATCAGCCCGTGCTTCTTTCAGTGCACTGTGCTTCACCGTGCAGACTCTCTGCTCAAGTAGTCCTACAAAGTGACAGTCATTTCTAACTAAAGAGAATTATGTTTTGTGATTATGCTCTATGTTGGTTTTAATTTGTAAATTTACAAGTCAAAATTACATATTTCCACCGACTTATTTCTTCCAAAGAACCTTTCCATATACTGTCCTGATAAAAACAATTGAAAATGTAGTTTTCTGGATTTATTTTTTTGGTTTGGATGATTCTGAATTTTTTTTTTGATAACTTTACAATGAAATAAAAACAACAATTTAAGGTCTTGATATTCAATTTGTGGTTTAAATGCTGACATTAAGGAATGAGCAGTTCTTATTTCTCTGAAGACTACTATTATGATGCAATTTCCTTTTACAAAGCTTAAAAAAATGACCAACTCAAGCTTTTATTGATTTATAGAGGATGAAATCATATTTGTATTTCAAGAGGAAAAATAACCACCAAGTTAAAAAGCAAGTTGTCTTCAGTTTCATTAAATTCTCAATAGTTATGAATAGGGATTCAAAAATCAGTATGCTCCTATTTCCTACTGGAAAAATCTTCTGGAGATATTTCTTAATTTCTCTCCCAGATTATGAGAAAAACACGCTACCAAGCTTTGTACATTTGTTTGTGGGAACTGATACGTTCTGGCTATTCTTTCACTGATTTTTTGACACTTTTCACTTTGATTAGAAAAAGTAAAATGTCAATTTCCAAGTAAGAATGAAAGGCTTCCTTCAGGCTATGTGTTTGCAGCAATATTATCAGTATGACTTTTGGAAAATGATGCAGAGAAAGGGTCAAAACAAAAAGATCTTTTCCCCACATAGCACTAATAGAAAAATTGTATACAATAGCAAAGAATTACACGTGTGTACATATATACAGTCAATCCTCATTATTCAAGAATTTCATATTTGAGAATTCACCTCCTCTCTAAAATTTATTTGTAATGGCAAAATCAGCACTCTGACACTTTTGCCCTCATTCACAGAAATGAACAGAGTAGCAAAAAATTTCAGTTGCCCAATGTGCACATTCCCAGCTGAGGGTGAACAAGACTTCTCTCGGCCTTCTTGTTTCAGCTCTTATACTATTAACGTGTCCTTTTCACAGTCTATTTAGTGGCACATTTTTTGAATTTTTGTGCTTTTTTTGGGTGAATTTGTTGTTTAAAATGAACACCAAGAATGGTGCTGAAGTGCCATCTAGTCTTTCTAAGTACAAAGAGACTGTGATGTATCTTATGGAGAAAATATGTGTCAGGCAAATTTTATTCAAGGCCTGAATTTTAATGCTATTGGCCCTGAATTCAGTGTTAGTCAACCAATAATATATATTAAATAAGGCGTCTAAACAGAAAACACATAAAACAAGATTATGTATTGATCAGCTGGCAAAAATGTAACCAGAAATTCATGGGATCCTCACCCTGAGTTTCCCCTAGGAGCAGCAGTTCAGTATTCACTAATTCAGTGTGCACAGCAATTTCATAGAACATAACTACCAGGAATAATGAGAATCAAATATATATAATCCCTATATATATTTATATATTTGCACACACATCCATACATGCACACACAAACACAAACATATTTATGAAACAAAGCCTCTAACTTGGCAGATGAATTTTAGGAGACATTATTTATGATATAATTCTTGTTCAGATTGGTCTGACTATATTCTCCACCTTTAGAGTTCCATTCAGATCTGTTCTGAGCTCATTACTGAGAATAGAGAGTGTAATGAATAGTTGTTTTCTTCCCTTCATCCTTTTGCCTCAAGGTTCTTGAGAGTCCAAACAGCGAACTCTCCATAAATACAACTGCCAGGATCTAAGGCCCATCTTGTTTCCATGTCTGGGCTGAAGGAGGTCAGAAGATGGCCTGACCAACACTTACTGCCCAGGGAGACTACCAGGCAGATTCCTCAAGATCCAGGAACCCCACACACCCTCGGCGTAGTCGTGGACATGTAAAATTCCCTCTGTGCTTCCCAAAAGAGAGCATAACCTCAGCACAGTTTGTTTTGAAATGGAAAAGCATAATTTCCCAAATTCGAATTGTAAGATGTCAGCTCCAACCCAATGCAAAAGAAAAAAAGTTTTGCTAAGGGTAGAGTGGTTCTTTTGCCATTATTTTTTAAGGGGAAGATATTGTCAAATCATTTGTGAAAATCATATTAAAAAGTATTGAAATGATGTTTTTCCAATGTTTAAAATAGTCCTACACATTTCAAAAGCCAGCTTTAAAAGATAGAGTTTAATTCACACTCAGGTTCAGATCATAGCTTTAAAAACACCCATTTGAGAGATTGGTCAACAATACACCATTCGGTGAAAACATGCTTATCGCGATGTGTCTCTGTCTTTATGGTACTACTCTGCCTGGCAAAGATGAACTGCCTCCCACAGTCTCACTGGGTCAACAGAACACCCAGTCAAGTATCCTGTGAGGATCAATTACATCCCCTGCAATCTTTAATCTACTAGTATAAGTACATTTCTACCCTGATATTGGGATACTCTAACATAAACATGCTAGAATGTAGAGACTGTTTAACTTAAATGGAAATTTAGAAGCTCATCTGCTGAAAAACAGCAGTATTACTACAGAAAGCTTGGTTAATTAGAATCACCACAACATCTTGTTCTTGGGCCTAAATTCCCACTGCAAGAGCAATAGAATCCAGACAATCTTCCATAGCCCACAAGGCCCCACGTGACCTGTCTCCATCTACCTCTCCAGCACTATCTCCTGCCTCTCTCCTCCTCCTACCACGCTTCAGCCACATTGTGCTTCTTTATGTTCCTTGAACAGCTAACTTTGTCTTTGCCTTGGGTCCTTTGCATTTTCCCTTCATTCTCTTTGGAATGCTGACCCCATGCCCTCACATTGCCAATACATTCTTGTTTATGCAAAACACCTCCTCATTGACTGTGCATTCAAAGTTAAACCCAACATCCTTATGAGCCTTTATTACAATATCCCGTTATATTTGTCATAGACTTAACTCCATCTAAAATCACCTTCCATTTATTGGTTCGTATGTATTTTGCCTATCTACACTCCCAGTATGTAAATTGGGGTATCATCTATCTTATTCTCCACTATTTGCCTAGCACTTAGAAAATTACCTAGAATAGTCGAGCTCATCAAATATTTCCTGGAAAGAATAAACAAACTATTCATACCCTTTAAATGCAAAATATAGACTTCCAGAGGAGATTAAATATAATCAAATCTCGACAGTGGCATAAATTGCTGTTGGAAAATCTTAAAAATTCCTTCATTTTTCTGGTTGCTTTGTCTATACAATGTGTAAAAGAGACTTGTTTAGGGTTTTGGATTTTATTCCCATCAAATTTCCAATACCAGCCAGACTTACCATGAAGCTTTGCCAGAACTTCTGAGGACAGAAAGAATAGCACAGCCTGCTTGAAAGTGATGGAAACATACCTCCTTGAATCACTTGTAGGCATACACATGTTCAGGTGTAGGAGGCCTAAGCTATGGGAAACGTTGTTAACTGTTGAAACACCGCAAAAGATTGAACTGAAAGTAATGGCAAAACCCCAAACCCCCACTGTTGTCAAAGGAGCAACAAGATTTGTAAATATGGTAGTAAAGAGAAAAGATAAGGATGAGCAATGTTATCTTTCATTTACTCTTATATCTATGTCTCCAGTTGTAATCTCTGACCTGCATTTCAACCCATGTCTGAAGATACCTAAAGAACATCCCGTCTCAGATACCATAGGGCCACTCAGGCCTCAACATGTCTATAGCTGGATTCATCTTTCTCTTCCATAAAATGATTCCTTTCACACCAGAAAATGTACCATCATCTTTCACGTTTTCCTCTTACTGTGCCCCATGTTCTCATATGTACCAAACCCCACTGCCTGCTTCCTTGAAGGGGCTTTTGGCTTTATTCCTTATCTTTGTCTCAAAGCCCCGACCTGGCCTCGATCCATGTCATTTCACATCCAGACTGTACATTCATCCTCTCCTGAGATGGTCTGATCACCCCAAAGCTCAACTCTGAACCCCAACTGAGGTTTGGAATATGGCCTTACCTATTGAACTCTACCATCACTTTTATGTTCAGAATTATTTCTCTGCAGAAATAGCTCAGAGGAGCAATCTGATTGGAGGGAGAGGCTACAGGACTTGTTTTAAGGCTTCACATGTACAGCATTTTAAACAAAGTCAGGGGAAAATTATTCATTATCCAAATCAGAGTGGGATGAAGGACTTATGGAAATTATAGGGGTGATTATGGGGGAGCTGAAGATCATCAAAGCCACCCCTTTGTCACCACTGATACTTAGGACTCAATATGCCTTATTTCTGTACATACTAATGTGGTTTCTTATTTGTGCAGTGGATAACATGCTGTGTCAAGGTCACAAAGATCCTTAGATTACGGGATTAGAATAAGAACCAGATCGCCCAACTCTAAATTCCAAGTTCTTGTCACTATACTACGTTGTCTAATTCAACTGTAAACACAAGGAGACATGATGACATGTATCTCCACATTGTTTCTAAAATAAAACTAATGTGGTTACATGGGGGTCAGCCCAGTGCCACAATGGTTATGTTTGCAGTCTCTGCTTCAAGTGGCCCGGAGTTCGCAGGTTGGGATCCCAGGTGCTGCTCATCAGCCGTGCTGTGGCAGCATCCCACATATGAAATAGAGGAAGATTGGCACAGATGTTATCTCAGGGACAGTGTTCCTCAGCAAAAAGAGGAAAATTGGCAACAGATGTTAGCTTAGGGCCAATCTTCCTCACAGAAAAACCCCAAACAAACCACCTAATGTGGTTACTAATCAACCTAGAGTATGACTCAATTACAATTTTTAAAAGTAATTGTTTTAAATTAATAAATACTGAAATTTAAAGTTTTGGTAAATTTCATAATAGAAGGAAAGATATCTACAAATTTACTCAAAAAACAGTTATTTCATTTGCTGAGGAATCTTGATATTTTAAGAAAAACATTACAACCAAATTCAAACTTATTTTTAACTCCTCAATGACAAAGCTTTTAACTTCAATAAATGCATACATTTTAAAGGAAACTACAAGAGATTGTTAATAGTGGGAATCAAATCATTCTTAATGACAGTGCCTGTGATATGTTAGTTCAGCTGGCAAGAGTCTAACTGACCAGGCTGACCTCCAAGCTCACCGCACGTGGGAGAGTTAGTTCCAGGCTGCTTCCTGGCCACAAATTACATGGTTAACTCTTGTCTATCAATTCAAGTGTATGACTTTGGCTGTAAGGATAGCCAAATAAAAGAATGTGGCTGTCCTGTGACAACATCACTACTGGAAAAAAATCGCCTTAAACACAATGCCTTATTGATGATGAATCAATAGTGTCATTGATGCATACATGAAGACAGCATTTTAATCTACTCTATGAATCTACCCTTGTGCATAGTAATTTTACAAAGAAGAAAGGTGAACATTTTTTTCAGGGCCCATATATATATATGCCAAAATTCTTCATTTTACCACTTTCCTATTACACCTCTTTCTTCATTTCCAGTCACACTTACTCAGTTACAGATGGGTTTCAGTCAATGAGGCTAAACAGAGAACAGGACAGTGTGTGCCTTTTCAAGATGCCGTCTCTTGGCAGTCCTCCTTCAGAACTATTTTCTGGGAACATACTGCATCTGCAAAGCAGAAGTGACCTGCACTCAAAGGTTTTTTACAATAATAATAAAAACCACAGCTAACTAAGAAAAAAGTGGTAAGATGTACTCTCTAGCTGTACAACTAGATGGCACTTTATATTTTGTTCTCTTTGGGCCAGTGAAAGCACAAGAGAAAGGTGACAGAGGTGGAGTTTGGTGAGCACCACGTGCATATTCCTTCACACCACCTCATCTTCTCTTGGAGATTCTTGGTTTAGCTTTTCCCTCAGTTTGTCTACCAGTCAAAATCTCTGTATTTCACTAATATTGCCATAAGGAGCTGCTGCCACATGAGCTGCTGACAATTATGAGGCTTGTCTGTCTGGTAGCACTTAGGATATTCTTTCCAGATATTCTAAGCTTACCATACCCTCAAGCTGCGAGTTTGTCCCTGTATTAACAACTTCTTCCTACACGATAGACCATTTTCCTACAGATTTTTTAAAGCATGGCAGTTGACCACAGCTCGACACATCTTTATTTGTGTCCAAATAAACTCCCATGTAAATTGATATATAAATTTTTTACTTAATACACAAGACAAGTATGAGAAGGAATGTGGTATACAGGAAAGAACACCAGACCAATGTTCTGGAGGGCTCTTACTTAGCTTGGACCTGGATGAGATGACCCAGTGTTAGCAGTCATGTACCTGTAATTCTGAGGCAGGGATCTCATGAGAGCATCACACGCTTTGTGTGCTCTCTACTGGACAGAAAATAGATTAGGTATTCTCAAATGCATAACTACCTTGGGAGAGAGTGACTACATTGTTTTGTTTTGTTTTTTATCTTATTTCCCTCTTCATATTGAGGAGAGAAAGAGTCTATTTCTTTATTCTACTTTTTTGCATACAAGATGACTATATGTTTTTATCCACATCCTGAATTTCTGGGTGTTTCAAGATGATATATATACAATGACATATTTATTTCCAGATTTATTTAAAAATTTGCTTTCTCTCACATTTATTGCCAAATCACTTCCAGCAAATGGCATGGGTATCATAATTTCTTTCCACACATACTGTGCTCAGTGTTCAACTAACAATACTGTCATGTTGGTGTTATTCAAAGAAAGTCCCTTATTTCTCCATCACATGCACACACACACATTCTTGAGATACTAACAATGTTTTGATGACCCTTTTTAAGTTTAAAACCTAAAAAAAAGCAATTTCAATTTTAAAACTAAGAATCTAGAAATTTGAGCCTTGAAAATGAAACATGATGCCTCTGAGATGCTACCATTGTGAAAACAGGAAGGCCGCATTGCTTTCCTGAGAGAAGGGCCTGTTCATTCCAAGCACTGGTGTCATAGCTGCACTCCTGTCGGGGGATGGTTGACTAGGAAAAAGCATTTATTCCTTCACTTATCAGCCTTCTGTGTGCCATTATATGAGTAAAGAGTAAAGGAAGCTCTGAAAGAAAGAAGTAAAGTTTGGTGGTCTGAACGAATTCCCAACTGGCAAAAAGAAAACTAAAAGCACATAACAAAAACATAATGTGAAATAAATATTAACACTGATAGCGTTCCTAAAAATAGCATATACAATAAGCCTTCTCCAGACATTTTTGAGATGCACTTTCTAACTTCTGGTCTTCGGGGTAGAAAGGTATATACAAAATATTATCTGATTTAAAAGAAGAGTCTTCAAACTGAGCTGTGTGGAGTCCTGCAGTACCCGACATCTTTCTGGGGAACGCCCATGCAAGCATCATTTTAAGGGATTGAGTTTCTGGTGCCTCCTCTTCCCTACATATTTGTCTGAGACTCAAGGAGCCTCCTTTCAAAATTAGTTCCCCCTACTTTTTCATTAAAAAAAAATGCGTTCCTCACTTATCTGGATTTTTATCATGGTGCTTGCCTGAGGCATAAAAATCCCCAAAGTTGCCAAAGGGGAAATTTGTAATATTGATTAAGTGTTGAGAAAATGGTGATTCTAAAGAATTTCTCAAATTAGGGGGTTTCTAGTACTTTGCCTTTGACACAATTGAAAGAAAGACTAAGTAAATCTCAGCTGGTAGATTTTTGGCATAGAGTTCAGAAGGCCACTGAAGAATTGAATGACATTGCTACAACAAAACTTCCATTCCCACGTACTATTTGCTTGTTTTAACAAGATTTATCACTGATTGAAACTATGATTGGGATTGGAATCAAATTGATAATAAATGTAGAGTCATTCCAGAAATAAGTAAAAATCATCCATGAATCCCGAAACTATTTGGAAAAAAAAGCTACATCTATCTCATTAAGAGGTATATTTCCATTTTTTTTTTTTTTACTTTTCATATCTGTGAATAGTTATATCAGTTTTGTACAACTAATAATTTTAGTGATACACAAATTGAGAAGAAAAATTATTTTATTTTTTTAATTGAGTTCATTATTATTATTTTTTTTTTTGAGGAAGATTAGCCCTGAGCTAACTACTGCCAATCCTCTTCTTTTTGCTGAGGAAGACTGGCCCTGAGCTAACATCCATGCTCATCTTCCTCTACTTTATACATGGGATGCCCACCACAGCATGGCTTTTGCCAAGCAGTGCCATGTCCACACCTGGGATCTGAACCAGTGAACCCGGGGCCGCCAAGAAGCAGAGCATGCACACTTAACTGCTGCGCCACTGGGTCGGCCCCTAATTGAGTTCAGAATAGTTTTACATCAACATGAGATTTCAGTTATACATTATTTCTTGACTGTCACCACATAAGTGCTCTGCTTCACCCGCTGTGCAAACCCTCCACTCCCCTTCCCCTGGTAACCACTGAACTATTTTCTTTGTCCCTGTGTTTTTCATATTCCACATATAAGTGAAATCATCTGGTGTTTGTCTTTCTCAGTCTGGCTTATTTTGGCTGGCATAATTCCCTCCAGGTCCATCCATGTTGTTGCAAATGGGATGAATTTGTCTTTTTTCTGGCTGAGTAATATTCCATTGTGCATATATACCACATCATCTTTATTGAGTCATTGGTCGATGGGCAGTTGGATTGTTTCCATGTCTCCGTTGTTGTGAATAGTGCTGCAATGAACATAGGGGTGCGTATGTTACTTTGGATTGTTGATTTCAAATTGTTTGGGTAGATACCCAGTAGTGTGATAGCTGGGTCATATGGTATTTCTATTTTTCGTTTTTTTAGGAATCTCCATATTGTTTTCCATAGTGGCTGCACCAGCTTGCATTCCCACCAGCAGTGTATGAGTGTTCCCTTTTCTCCACACTCTCTCCACTATTTGCTATTTTTAGTCTTAGTGATTATAGCCATTTTGACAGGCATAAGGTGGTATCTTTGTGTAGTTTTGATTTGCGTTTGCCTGATGATTTGTGATGTTGAACATCTTTTCGTGTGTTTATTGGCCATCTGTATATCTTCTTTGGAAAAATGTCTCTTCATCTCCTCTGCCCACTTTTTGATTGGGCTGTTTTTTTTTTTATTGTTCAGTTGTGTGAGTTCTTTATATATTGTGGAGATTAACTTCTTGTCAGATATACAATTTGCAAATATTTTCTCCCAATTGGTGGGCTGTTTTTTTGTTTTGATCCTAGTTTCTTTTGCCTTGCAGAAGCTCTTTAGTCTGATAAAGTCCCACTTGTTTATTTTTTCTTGTTTCCCTTGTCTGAGAAGACGTGGTATTCAAAAAGATCCTTTTAAGTTCAATGTCAAAGAGTGTACTACCTATATTATCTTCCCGGCGTTTTATGGTTTCAGGACTTATCTTCAAGTCTTTGATCCACTTTGAGTTTATTTTTGTGTATGGCATGAGATAATGGTCCATTTTCATTCTTTTGCATGTGGCTGTCCAGTTTTCCCAACACCATTTATTGAAGAGACTGTCTTTTCACTGTTGTATGTTTTTGGCACTTTTGTCAAAGATTAGCTGTCTGTAGATGTGCAGTTTTATTTCTGGGCTTTCAGTTCTGTTCCATTGATCTATGTGCCTATTTCTGTACGAGTACCTTGCTGTTTGGATCGCTATGGCTTTGTAGTACATTTTGCAGTCAGGGATTGTGATGCCTCCAGCTTTGTTTTTTTTCTCAGGATTGCTTTTGCAATTCAGGGTCTTTGGTTGCCCCATATGAATTTTAGGATTCTTTGTTCTATTTCCATGAAGAATGTCTTTGGGATTCTGATTTGGATTACATTGAATCTGTGGATTGCTTTGGGTAGTATGGACATTTTAATTATGTTTATTCTTCCAATCCATGTGCATGGAATCTCTTTCCATCTCTTTTTCTCATCATCTATTTCTTTCAGTAATGTCTTATAGCTTTTTAAAATTAAGGTTATGAAAATTAACATCCTTGTGAAATTACAGTTGTACATCATTATTAGTCATGTTGTAGGTACACCACTTCACCCCTAGGGCCCTCCCCCCCACTTTCCCCTGGCAACTACCGATCAGTTCTCTTTGTCCATATGTTAACTACCACATATGAGTGGAGTCATACAGAGTTTGTCTTTCTCTGTCTGGCTTATTTCACTCAACATAATACTCTCAAGGTCTATCCATGTTGTTGTGAATGGGACGACTTTGTCCTTTTTATGGCTGAGTAGTATTCCATTGTATATATATACCACATCATCTTTATCAAATCAGTTGCTGGGCACTTAGGTTGGTTCCATGACTTGGCTATTGTGAATAATGCTGTGAAGAACATAGGGGTGCATGGAACTTTTGGAATTGGTGATTTCAGGTTCTTAGGCTAGATACCCAGTAGTGGGATGGCTGGGTCATAAGGTATTTCTATTTTTAACTTTTTGAGGAATCTCCATACTGTTTTCCATAGTGGCTGCACCAGTTTGCATTCCCACCAACAGTGTATGGGGCTTCCCTTTTCTCCACAGTCACTCCAGCATTTGTGACTCTTGGTTTTGGACATTTTTGCCATTCTAACAGGTGTAAGGTGATATCTTAGCATAGTTTTGATTGCATTTCCCTGATAATTAGTGATGATGAGCATCTTTTCATGTGTCTATTGGCCATCCGTATATCTTCTTTGGAGAAATGTCTGTTCATGTCCCCTGCCCATTTTTTAATTGGGTTGTTTGATTTTTTGTTGTTGAGCTGTGTGAGTTCTTTGTATATTATGGAGATTAACCCTTTGTCAGATAAATAACTTGTGAATATTTTTTCCCAATTAGTGGGCTGTTTTTTTGTTTCAATCCTGTTTTCCCTTGCCTTGAAGAAGCTCTTTAGTCTGATGAAGTCCCATTTGTTTATTCTTTCTATTGTTTCCCTCATGTGAGGGGTTATGGTGTCCGAAAAGATTCTTTTGAAGCTGAATGTCAAAGAGTGTACTGCTGATATTCTCTTCTAGAAGACTTATTGTTTCAGGCCTAATCTTTAGGTCTTTGATCCATTTTGAGTTTATTTTAGTAAATGGTGAAAAAGAATGGTTGATTTTCATTCTTTTACATGTGGCTGTCCAGTTTTCCCAGCACCATTTGTTGAAGAGACTTTCTTTCCTCCACTTAGGCCCTCAGCTCCTTTGTCAAAGATTAGCTGTCCATAGATGTGTGGTTTTATTTCCGGCCTTTCAATTCTGTTCCATTGATCTGTGCACCTGTTTTTGTACCAGTACCATGCTGTTTTGATTACTGTGGCTTTGTTGTATGTTTTGAAGTCAGGGATTGTGATGCTTTCAGCTTTGTTCTTCTTTCTCAGGATTGCTTTAGCAATTCGGGGTCTTTTGTTGCCCCATATGAATTTTTGGATTCTTTATTCGATTTCTGTAAAGAATGACATTGGAATTCTGATCGGGATAGCATTGAATCTGTAGATTGCTTTAGGTAGTATGGACATTTTAACTATGTTTATTCTTCCAATCCATGTGCATGGAATGTCTTTCCATCTCTTTATGTCGTCGTTGATTTCTTTCAAGAAGGTCTTGTAGTTTTCGTTGTATAGATCTTTGACTTCCTTGGTTAAATTTATCCCAAGGTATTTTATTCTTTTTGTTGTGATCGTGAATGGGATTGAGTTCTTGAGATCTTTTTCTGTTAGTTCATTGTTAGCATATAGAAATGCTACTGATTTATGTATGTTGATTTTATACCCTGCAACTTTGCTGTAGTTGTTGATTGTTTCTAATAGTTTTTCTATGGATTCTTTGGGGTTTTCTATATATAAGATCATGTCATCTGCAAACAGCGAGAGTTTTACTTCTTCGTTGCCTATTTGGATTCCTTTTATTTCTTTGTCCTGCTGAATTGCTCTGGCCCAAACCTCCAGTACTATGTTGAATAAGAGTGGCGAAAGTGGGCAGCCTTGTCTTGTTCCTGTTCTGAGAGGGATGGGTTTCAGTTTTTGTCCGTTGAGTATGATGTTGGCTGTGGGTTTGTCATATATGGCCTTTATTATGTTGAGGTACTTTCCCTCTATTCCTATTTTATTGAGGGTTTTTATCATAAATGGATGTTGGATCTTGTCGAATGCTTTCTCTGCATCTATTGAGATGATCATGTGGTTTTTGTTTCTCATTTTGTTAATGTAGTGAATCACGTTGATTGACTTATGGATATTAAACCATCCCTGTGTCCCTGGTATAAATCCCACTTGATCATGGTGTATAATCTTTTTGATATTTTGCTGTATTTAGTTTGCCAAAATTTTGTTGAGGATTTTTGCTTCTATGTTCATCAGTGATATCGGCCTGTAGTTCTCCTTCTTTGTGTTGTCCTTGTCAGGTTTGGGGATCAGGGTGATGTTGGCTTCATAGAATGTACTAGGGAGTGCTCCATCTTCCTCTATTTTCTGGAATAGTTTGAGAAGGATAGGTATTAAATCTTCTTTTAATGTTTGGTAGAATTCTCCAGAGAAGCCGTCTGGTCCTGGACTCTTATTTTTGGGGAGGTTTTTGATTACTGTTTCTATTTCTTTACTTGTGATTGGTCTATTCAGATTCTCTATTTCTTCCTGATTCAGTTTG
Organism: Equus przewalskii; assembly: GCF_037783145.1. Taxonomy (NCBI): domain Eukaryota; kingdom Metazoa; phylum Chordata; class Mammalia; order Perissodactyla; family Equidae; genus Equus; species Equus przewalskii. The sequence goes on along the minus strand of NC_091839.1, from coordinate 28,835,035 downwards.
GGTAGGTTGTATGAGTCTAGGAGTTTATCCATTTCTTCTAGGTTGTTCAATTTGTTGGCATATAGTTTTTCATAGTATTCTCTTATGATCCTTTGTATTTCTTCGGTATCTGTTGTGATTTCTCCTCTCTCATTTCTAATTTTATTTATTTGAGACATCTCTCTTTTTTTTAGTGAGTCTGGCTAAGGGTTTGTCGATTTTGTTAATTTTTTTGAGGAACCAACTCTTTGTTTCATTGATCCTTTCTACTGTCATTTTTGTTTCAATATCATTTATTTCTGCTCTGATTTTTATTATTTCCCTCCTTCAGCTGACTTTGGGCTTTGTTTGTTCTTTTTCTAATTCCATTAGGTGTCATTTGAGGTTGTTTATGTAAGATTTTTCTTGCTTATTGAGGTGAGCCTGTATTGCAATGAATTTCCCTCTTAGGACTGCCATTGCTGTGTCCCAAATCATTTGGTACAGTGTGTTTTCATTTTCATTTGTCTCCAGATAATATTTGATTTCTTCTTTAGTTTCTTCAATAATCCATTGTTTGTTCAGTAGTGTGTTGTTTAGTCTCCACATTTTTGGCCCTTTCCCAGCTTTATTCTTGTAGTTGATTTCTAGTTTCATAGCATTATGATCAGAAAAGATGCTTAATATTATTTCATCCCTCTTGAACTTATTGATGCTTGCTTTGTTTCCCAAGATATGGTCTATCCTTGAGAATTTTCCAATGCACAGTTGAGAAGAATGTGTAACCTGCTGTTTTTGGATGAAGTGTCCTATATATATCTATTAGGTCCATCTGATCTAATTTTTCACTTAACTCTATAGTTTCCTTGTTGATTTTCTGTCTGGATGATCTGTCCATTGGTGTTAATGGGGTGTTGAGGTCCCCTATTATTATTGTATTGCTGTTGATGTCTCCTTTTAGTTTTGTTAAGAGTTTCTTTACGAATTTTGGTGCTCCTGTGTTAGGTGCATATATATTTATAAGTGTTATGTCATCTTGGTGGAGCATCCCTTTCATCATTATATACTGCCCCTCTTTGTCTTTCTTTATCTGTTTTGCTTTGAAGTCTACTTTGTCTGATATAAGTATGACAACACCTGCTTTCTTTTGTTCATTATTAGCTTGGAGTATTGTCTTCCATCCCTTCACTCTGAGTCTGTGTTTGTCTTTGGGGCTGAGGTGTGTTTCCTGGAGGCAGCATATTGTTGGATCTTGTTCTTTGATCCATCCTGCCACTCTGTGCCTTTTGATTGGAGAATTCAATCCATTCACGTTTAGAGTAATTATTGAAATGTGGGGGCCTACTGTTGCCATTTTATCACTTGTTTTCCAGTTCTTTTGCATTTTGTCCTGATGGAGAGCTGTTACTTTGTGTTATTGTCCTTCTGCTTATCTCCTTTGTTCTGGATTTTGTAACCCCTTTCCTTTTTTTGATTTTTCAGGAATGAGGTTCTTCCTGAGCATTTCTTGAAGAGGAGGTTTTGTGGCGATGAACTCCCTTAACTTTTGTTTATCTGGGAAAGTTTTTATTTCTCCATTGTATTTGAAGGATATTTTCACTGGGTAGAGTATTCTTGGCTGCAGGTTTTTGTCCTTCAGTGTTTTGAATATTTCATTCCAATCTCTTCTAGCCTGTAAGGTCTCTCCTGAGAAATCTGCTGATACCCTTATGGGGTTTCCTTTGTAAGTTATTTTCTTCTGCCTGGCTGCCCTTAGTATTTTCTCTTTGTCATTGACTTTTGCTAGTTTCACTACTATATACATTGGGGCTGGTCTTCTTGCTTTAATAAAGTTTGGAGATCTATTGGCTTCTGTCACATGGAGTTCCATCTCTCTTCCCAAGCTTGGAAAGTTCTCAGCTATTATTTCTTTGAACAGACCTTCTGCTCCCTTCTCCTTCTCTTCTCCCTCTGGTATACCTATAATCCTTATGTTGCATCTCTAATTGAGTCAGATAATTCTCGGAGAGTTTCTTCATTTCTTTTTAGTCTTAGTTCTCTCTCCTCCTCTGTCTGCAGCATTTCTATATTCCTATCCTCCAAATTGCTAATTCTGTCCTCCATATTATCGACCCTACTGTTCAGAGAGTCCAGATTTTTCTTAATCTCCTCCGTTGTGTTCTTCATCTCCAGTATTTCTAATTGGTTCTTCTTTATAGTGTCAAGCTCATTTGTGACATAGCTCTTGAACTCATTGAGTTGTCTATCTGAATTCTCTTTTAACTCGTTGAGTTTTTTAATAATGGCAGTTTTGAAATCATCGTCATTTAGGTTATAGATTTCATTGTCTTTGGGATTGTTTTCTGGGTGCTTATCATTTTCCTTCTTCTCTGGAGATTTAATATATTTTTTCATACTGCTTGATGGTGTGGATTTGTGCCTCTGCATAGAGATAGAGTTTAGTCACTGCTTCCACTTGTTGCAACTGGTGTGGGGGGGGGGGCAGGTGTTTAGACTGCACCAACCAGGAACCCTGTCAGCTGTTAGTGACTGGACCTGGACCCCTCCTCGTAGTCACAATGGTCCTGTGGGGTCCCTCGTCGGTTGTGGGGACAATCACAAGGGGGCCTCAGGCTACTGCTGCCTACTGTTGCAGCCCACTTAGATGCACTACCTCCTTGTGGTCTGCAGCGGTGTTGGGGTTTTCCCAGCAGCCAGGAGCAGGATCACCTATAATTGCCACTTTGTCCCTAACAGAGCCCACAAGATCACACTTGGCCACTATAGGTCCCAGCAGAGCTATGGGTATCTTCTGCAGTCTGTTGTTAGCTCACCTAGCTGTGCTACTTTTGCCTCAGGGCCTTCCTGCCTTGCGATTGCCAGTTGGGACTCTCCACTAGTGCTGTGCAGAGTCTTTTGATGAGGCTGCTGTAGGAACCTGGAGTTCCCCCCTGGGCTACGTAACCGTTTCATCCACTCTGCCCCACTCCACTCTCACGGGATCTCTGGGAGCCCCTTGCCTCGCCTGGGACAAGGCCAGAGTCCGTGGGCCTGGCGGTGGCTTGTAAGCTGCTGCTTGTGGGGGATTCTGCTCTAGGGAGCTTCCTGGTGTTCCAAATGCTGGACGGGGCCTCCCTGCCAATGGTGAGCAAAGGCCCTCCCTGCTGGGGGGTTGTGGGGCCCTGGAGTGTCCCCCCAGGCTGCAGAGCCAGGTGTTGGAGCTCCACCCAGTCCCCAAGCACGTCCACAGGAAATCCAGGCACTCCCTGCACCGACCCGTGTGCTGGAGACCGTGGGCCCCCAGCAGCAGCTGGCGGTCTGGTGCAGTGCCAGGGAATCCACCCACCAGGAGCTTCCCTTTGTTCTGGATTCTGGGCGGCACCTCCCAGCTAATGGCAAGCAGAGGCTTTCCCTGCTGGGGAGGTGTGGGACCCCGGAGCCTCCCCCGGGGCCACAGAGCCGGGCTCTAGACCTCCAACCGTGTCCCCAAGTACGTCCACAGGAAGTCCAGATGCCCCCTGCACTGACCCGTGTGCCGGAGACCATGGGCCCAGCAGCAGCTTGTGGTCTGGTGCCATGCCGGGGAATCCGTCTGCCCGGAGCTTCCCTTTATTCTGGATTCTGGGCGGGACCTCCCTGCTAATGGCGAGTGGAGGCCTTCCCTGCTGGTGGGTGCTGGACCCTGGGGATTCCCCCTGGGCTTAGGTGTAATCGTGGGGGGCTTGAGTAGGGCTGTTGTCACCTGTTTCCACCATCGCTCTGTTGGTGGGTGTACACTCCCGCCCTTGGTGTGTGGCGATGCTATGGGGGAGTCCTCTGGAAGAAAGCCTCCTGCAGGAATTAGGCTGTCCGGGGGTTGGGGTTCAGAGAGTTTTCACCTATTTCCACCTCCTCCCGGGGTGAAGTCCGTCCGCCTTCCAATGTATAGTAGCACGAGACTCTTAGGCATCTTGAGATGCTATCTGGATATCCTTTGTTAATCAGTGAATGTCCAATTAGTTGTAGATTCAACAGGAGAGACAAAGAAAACCACACACTCCACCATCTTGGTCCCGCCTATTAGCACACTCTTATTGCAATTGTCCTCTTAATTGGGTTGGTACCCAGTGTAGCTGGTTGCTAGGCTCAGGGGCATACAATTGTGATAGGCCTGAGGCCAACAAGGCTGATGTCAGTTCTCTTAGGAGTGCAGCTGAGTAGGGCTAGCCCTTGGCATGGAGGCACTCAGTTGTTTTAGGCTTTGGAAGGTGGGGCTGATCCTTTTTATGGCTATTTGTGAAACACAAGTCTTCTGCTGCTGATAGGCCTCACCCCACTCTGGACCACATACACTGTCAACACAGTCCTGGTCCGTGCACACTTCTCAACCTCCTGGAGTGTACCCCACCGCCACACTGCAGAGGCCCCCACCTCTGCCCCAATGCCCCCCACAGTTCACCTGGTCCTCACACAGGCCCTGCCCCACAGAGGCAGACACCTTTGCCTGCCTGTAGAGGATAAGGCACTCAGTCAATGCAGGCTGAAAAGTAGCCTGAGGGCTTGCTGTTAGGTGGGGCCAGTCCCTAAGGTGGGTTGCCTGCCCTGGCTGAACTGGAGTAAATCTGTGCTCTAGTGGGTGTGGCAGACCCCTGGGCTAACAGCCCAAGAGATGCACCTCAACGGCCCCCACCTATGTCCATATCAGCATGCCTGGACCAGCTCAGAACAATGGCCCCCACCAATGTCTCAGTCTCCCGAGAGGATCCTCTTCTCACCAATATGCCCCCAGAGCCCACCAGGTGAGTCTTGTTTCACCAAAGTACAGTCAGCCTTCTCTCTGGTGATTTTAGGTTGCTGCAATGAGTGAGTTTGTGTGTGGGCCCTTTAAGACCCGAATCTTTTCGGCTTTTGGCCGATAGCTTTTCTGGGGTGTCCTCGCTGCAGTTAATAGCCAGCAAAGCCAGACAGTAAGACCCCACTCTCAGTTGGGCTGAGTCTGAAGGATGGTTATAGCAGTATTGCCCCCGCTCTGGACCTCACTCCTCCAGGGAGGGCTGCATACCTTAGGTTGGCTCCCGCCTGGCCAGCTGAGAAGCTCTGCTGCTCCCAAAGGTGGCTTTTTTCCTCTCTGGCTGGAGTTACTGCCTCTTCTCCTTTTGTCAGGACTGTCCCTTGTTGTGGGGGTTCTTTTTATCCAGTTTTCAGTTTTCAATCCAGGGTGATTCTTCCTAAAATTGTTGTAACCTGGTTGTGTTTGTGGGAGGAGGCGAGTTCAATGTCTGCTCACAGCGCCATCTTGACGAGAACTCCTTCTAATGTCTTATAGTTTTCATTGCATAAGTCCTTCACCTCCTTCATTAAATTTATTCTTAGGTACTTTATTCTTTTGGTTGTGATTGCAAATGGAATTATATTCTTGAGTTCTCTTTCTTTAAGTTTGTTATTAGAGTATAAAAATGCAACTGATTTTTGTAAGTTGATTTTGTACCCCACAACTTTACTGTAGTTGTTAATTATTTCTAATAGTTTTCCAATGGATTCTTTATGTTTTTTAGATATAAGATCATGTTGTCTGCAAACACCGAGAGTTTCACTTCTTCTCTCCCTACTTGGATTCCTTTCATTTCTTTTTCTTGCCTAATTGCTCTGGCCAAAACCTCCAGTACTATGTTGAATAAGAGTGTGGGCATCCTTGTCTTGTTCCTGTTCTCAGGGGGATGGCATTCAGTTTTTGCCAATTGAGTATCATGTTGGCTGTGAGTTTGTCATATATGGCCTTTATTATGTTCAGGTGATTTCCTTCTGTCCTCATTTTGTTAAGAGTTTTTATCATAAATGGCTGTTGGATCTTGTCAAATGCTTTCTATGCATCTATTGAGATGATCATGTGGTTTTTATTCCTCAGTTTGTTAATGTGGTGTATCACGTTGATTGATTTGTGGATGTTGAACCATCCTTGTGCCCCTGCTATAAATCCCACTTGATCATGATATACGATCCTTTTGATGTATTGCTGTATTCAGGTTGTCAATATTTTGTTGAGAATTTTTGCATCTATGTTCATCAGCAATATTGGCCTGTAGCTTTCCTTTTTTGTGTTGTTCTTGTCAGGCTTTGGTATTAGAGTGATGTTGGCCTCATAAAATGTGTTAGGAAGTGTTTCATCTTCCCTAATTTTTTGGAATAGCTTGAGAAGAGTAAGTATTAAATCCTCTCTGAAAGTTTGGTAGAATTCCCCAGGGAAGCTGTCTGGTCTTGGGTTTTTATTCTTTGGGATGCTTTTGATTACTGTTTCAATCTCTTTTATTGTGATTGATCTATTCAGATTATCTGTTTCTTCTTGATTCAGCTTTGGGAGGTTTAAGAGTCTAAGAATTTATCCATTTCCTCTAGATTGTCCATTTTGTTGGCATATAGTTTTTGTAGTATTCTCTTATAGTCTGTTCTATTTCTGTGGTATCCATTGTTATTTCTCCTCTTTTATTTCTAATTTTGTTTATCTGAGCTTTCTCTCTTTTTTCTTTGTAGGTCTGGCTAGGGGTTTATCAATTTTCTTTATCTTCTCAAAGAACCAGCTCTTTGTTTCATTGATCCTTTCTACTGCCTTTTTTGTTTCAATAGCATTTATTTCTGCTCTGATTTTTATTGTTTCTCTCCTCCTGCTGACTTTGGGCTTTATTTGCTCCACTTTTTCTTATTTAGTTAGGTGTAATTTGAGGTTGCTTATTTGGGGTTTTTGTTGTTTATTAAGGTGAGTCTGTATTGCAATGAATTTCCCTCTTAATATGGCTTTTGCTGCATCCCATATGATTTGGCATGGTATGCTTACATTTTCATTTGTCTCCAGATATTTTTTGATTTCTCCTTTAATTTCTTCAATTATCCATTGGTTGTTCAATAGCATGTTGTTTAGTCTCCATCTCTTTGTCCCTCTCTGTTTTTTTCTTGTGATTAATTTCTACCTTTATAGCATTGTGATCAGAAAAGATGCTTGTTATTATTTCAGTCTTCTTAAATTTATTGAGTCTTGCCTTGTTCCCCAACATATGGTCTATCCTTGAGATTGTTCTGTGGACACTTGAGAAGAATGTGCATTCTGCTGTTTTTGGATGGAGTGTTCTATATCTGTCTATTAAGTCCAACTGGTCCAGCTTTTCATTTAATTACACTGTTTCTTTGTTGATTTCCTGTCTGGGTGATCTATCCCTTGATGTCAGTGAACTGTCGAGGTCCTCTACTATTATTGTGTTATTATTAATATCTTCTTTTAGGCTTATTAATACTTGCTTTATGAACTTTGGTGCTCATGTCTTGGGTGCATAGATATTTATAAGCATTATTTCTACTTGATGGAGTGTCCCTCTGATCATTATATACTGTTCCTCTTTGTCTCTCTTTACCTGCCTTATCTTGAAGTCTACTTTGTCTGATATAAGTATTTCAGCACCTGCTTTATTCTGTTTGCCGTTAGCTTGGAGTGTTGTCTTCCATCCCTTCGCTCCAAGTCTGTGTTCGTCATTGGAACTGTGATGTGTTTCCTGGAGGCAGCATATTGTTGAGTCTTATTCTTTAATCCATCTCACCACTCTGTGTATTTTTATTGGAGAATTCAATCCATTTACATTTAGGGTGATTATTGATATATGAGGGCTCAATGCTGGTATTTTATCACTCATTTTTAGGTTCTCCTGCATTTCCTTTGTTTCTTATCCTGTGTGTTTTGGTCTACCCATTGAATTATGTAGTTTTTTATGATATGTTTCTTTGTTTTCTCATTTAGTATTTGTGTCTCTGTTCTTCTTTTTTGCTTAAAAATGGTGATTACCATGAGGTTTGCATTCAGAATCTCGTGTATGAGATAGTCCATTTTCTGATGGCCTCTTATTTCCTTAGTCTAAACCGATTCAGAGACTTTCCTCCTCCCCTTGTAAATGGTCTTTGTCACATTTTATTCCATCTTGTGTTATGAGTTTGTGGTTAAAATTACAAGATCATCTTTGTTTTTGGTGTTTTCCTTCCCTTTATCTTTAATGCTAATACTTGAGTATATGCTATCCTATTCTGATTCTGTCAACCTCTTTATCCCCTTCCCTCATGCTTTGTAGCCCCTTTCTCCCTGTTTTTTTTCTCAATTATGAGGGTCTTCTTGAGGATTTCTTGTAGGGGGAGGGTCTCATGGCTACAAAGCCTCTTAGCTTATGTTTGTCTGGCAAAGTTTTTATTTCTCCATCATATCTGAATGATATTTTTGCTGGATAGAGTATTCTTGGCTGAAAAATTTTGTCTTCCAAAGATTTGAATACGTCATTCCATTCTCTCCTAGCCTGTAAGTTTTCTGCAGAGAAATCCACTGAAATTCTGATAGGAGTTCCTTTGTATATTATTTTCTTCTGCCTTGTTGCCCTTAGTATTCTTTCTTTGTGATTGAATTTGCCAGTTTTACTACTATATGCTTCCAGTAGGTCTTTTTGCATTAACATATCTAGGAAATCTGGAAGCCTCTTCCACACGGATATCCATCTCTTTCCCTAGGTTTGGAAAGTTCTCTGCTATTATTTCTTTGAACACACTTTCTGCTCCATTCTCCTTCTCTTCTCCTTCTGGAATACCTATAATACTTACATTGTATTTCCTAATTGTGTTGGATATTTCTCAGAGACTTTCTGCATTTCTTTTTGGTCTTAGTTCTCTCTCCTCCTCTATCTGGAGCATTTCAACATGTCTGTCTTTGGTTATGCTGATATGCTCCTATAAGACATCCACTCAAGCATTCAGGGAATCCACGTTTGTTTTTATTTCTTCCATTGTGTCTTTCATCTCTAATATTTCTGATAGATTCTTCTTTATAGTTTCAATCTCTTTTGTGAAGTAGCTCTTGAACTCATTGAATTGTTTCTCTCCATTCTCTTTTACCTCATTGAGCTTTCTGATGATATTTTGAATTCATTGTCATTTAGATTACATATTTCTGTGTCCTCAGGATGGATTTATTGGTACTTGTCATTTTCTATCTGGTCTGGAGATCTAATATAATGTGTGATATTGATAAAAGAGGTGGCTCTGGTTTTTTGCATCCTGATGTTATTTGGTCACAGCTACTGCCTATCACCACTGTGGTAGGGATCAAGAGCCATGTATTCTGAGCCCTCTGCCTTCACCTGAGATCCCAGGCAGTGGAGCCATGCTGGGCGGGCCAAGGGAGGGGCACTTTCTCCTGTGTGCTCTGAGGGTTTTCTTGCTCTCTGCTCTCCTGGGGTGTTGGCTTGATGAGGTCACCCCCCACAAAAGCTCTCTCCCCAGTAGGGGCCTCCCCTCTAGGCTGCCTGGGCCCTCAAGGATCCTTGATGTTCTGGTGAATAAACGTCCCCTCCCTCATTCCTTCCCTCTCAGAGGCCTCCCGCCATCTTGGATTGCAGTCTTTAGGGGAGGGAGTGAAGTTTTCTCTTACCCTGTTCTACCCTCTCCTAGAGGGGCTCCAGCCTCTCCACCCTCCGTCATATGGCTGCATGTCTCTCTGATGTTATTTATGTTGTGTTTGAATGTCTTCTATTGGAGTGTGGATATTTTTTCATTTTATGTTGGAGGGGGAAGATTACTGGTAAAGTTCACTCCACCATTATGCTGACATCACTTTTTTTCAAGAAAAATTTTTAACAATTAGAATCTTATGTTCATAGAAAATATTTTTTTCAACAATTTTAGTTTATATTCATAATTTTATAGCAGAGAAATATAATAAGTAGTCAATAAACACTATCAATATATGTAAAGAGATAAACGTTTATAGGAGGAGTAGAATGGAAATATGCATTTAAAGAGAAAAAGAAATGATGTGAATTATCTTTTTGAGGTGAGATTTTTCATATATTTTTAAGCAAATGATGATAGATAATCAAATTGCTATTAGATTTACTATTTGCTATTAGAGTTGGTATTAGATTTCATTGATTATACTGTGTGTATATGTGCATACATACACATGCATACTTCTTATTAACTTTATTCTATGTGTATTTTTGTTATTATTGTAAGTGGAAACTTTCATTATATTTTGTAACTAGTTGATGTTTGTAAACAGAAAAGCTATTGGCATTTTTATATTACCTTTTACTCAAGTGATTTAGTAAATTGTCTTATTTGTAGTGATCTTTCAATGGATTCTCTTGGGTTTTCCATGTATAGAGTTACATAATCCGCAAAGAAGATAGTTTTACCTACTTATAATTTTATACTATTTTTCTTATCTGCTTCTTCTAGACAGTACCTCCTAGACAATATTAAATAATAGAGGCTGTATTAGTAAATGTATAGACTAAGCTACTAAAAAAGGAAGATGTAAAAATTCAATGGTTTAAATAAGATGGAAGTTTATTTCTCTATCACATAGAAATCCCAGTGAGTGGCCCAGGGCTGGGCTGCACTCAGTATATTGCTTCTGCCTCTGCTTTCAGAAAGGCTGCTCTATTTGCAACGTTTTCCAGCTAACAAGAAGAGAAAAGCAAGTCCAGAACAGTTCTGTCTTCAAGGAGGTTACCTGGAAATTGGATACATCATTTTGCTTACAATTCTTTGGACAAAACTTAGTCATATGGTCACAACCACACCTAGCAATGAAGTTGGAAAATATAGACTTAGCTGAGCAACCATGTGACCCTTCAGGGGCGTTCTATTACTAAATGGAAGGAAAAGAGAATGGATACAATACTATTAGCATAAAGAACATTAATGTCTTCTTCTTCGCTTTAATGAGAATACCTCTAGCACATCCTATCAAGCATTATGCTGGCTATTGTTTTGAAATAAATTTTAACAAGTTAATAAACTATTAACTTATTCTTATTTTATTAAAATTCTTCTTACTGGAAATGCATGTTAAATTTCATCAAATTTTTCTACATACATGGAGATTATCGTGTAATTTTCTTTTTCATCCATTAATATAGTGAATTATATTAATTTATATATTTTTAATATTGAAACTATTCTTGTATTTGTGGCATTACTCTCACTATAGATGTCCTTCCTTAAAGGGTAAAAAGAGAAACTCAAAATAATTAGAATAGCATTCTTTATAAAATTAAATGTAGGTCACATAGTCCTGATTATTTGGGGGACAGATTTATAAAGCAGTTTGGTTTTCTGGAGGCTTAAGTTAAGCAAGGGACACAATCCCAGATGTCTTCAGACACCAGATGTACAAGTAAATGGATAAAAAGAGGGTAAGTGGTCCAGGTGGGGCCAGGGTGACTGGGCAGCACAAGCGAAGGGTAAAGGAGGAGCCACCACTCATCTCCAGCCTAGAAGGCTGCCATGTGAAGCCATATTGTCTCCTTTTTTAAAGAAAATCCAAAATTCATATTTTTATGTAAAAATCTTTCAATTTCTAAATGTTAATAACAAACACACGCGCACACACACATCACTGCATAGGCCAAAGAAAACAAGGCAGCAGAATGGACCAGGTTGCCCTTGGTTATCTCTGGTGTAAACAATACATACCCAACCTAGAGGAAAGTTGATTAGGAAGAGGAGGCGGTTCAATAGTTTGGGGTTTGTAAGGTGGCAGGTACCAGACCAGTCCTTCAGAGACCTCCTGGGCTGGCCTGTCCCCATAGCTGTCCATGTGCCCTGACAGAGCTGGTGTCTGGTCACAAAGACCTGCTCAGGCCTTAGGGTGTGAGGAAGCTGTGGCTGAGATACTGAGGACTGCCTTCCTTCAAAGGACTGCAGTAATAAGGTCCACAGCAGAGTGAAAGCCCAAGCAGAGGACCCGTCATCCTGCCCTCCTGCCCTACTACCCTAAGAGTAACTGAGTCACTTCATGGACAGTGAGGAGCACTTCGTCACCCTGCAGTCAACCTCCCTTCCCACTGGGGCCCCTTTCCTAGGGTACAGCTCAGGGAGGAGGGAACTGACTGCAGGGGACACTGCCTTGGACTGAAGGAAAACTTCAAGCATGGGGAAAATAAGGATTTAGATAAACAAGAATTTATCACACCCAAAGTAGAATCCTGAAATATAAATCTGCAAAATTATAGGCCTGTAAGGCTTCCATGTCACCACAGGGTATCATCCAGGCCATCAGGTATCATACTAGGCCTGCCATAGCCCCTGCTACTACTCAACCCACTGTCCACCCACCTTACTTTGCATTTCATATTTCAGCTACACAGAACTGCTTATGGTCTCCCAAATCCGTGATTCTGTTTCATGTGACACACGCCCCCTACCTGTCCTTCCCTACCCCCCTACTTCTTGGCTTCCTGTTAATGCTTCAGGGTCCAATTCAGGTGTCAGCTCTCCCGAGGGGTCTTTCTTGAGCACCAGCTCCTATCATCCCAAAGCAAGAGCCAGGCTTACATTCTGCAATCCCATAAAAGCCTTGTTTGCTCTCACCATAACTCTATTTTGCTTTCACTTTATCTGTTATATGCTTCTCTCACATCAAGTGCAGGAATAGCGTTTGTTTCATTTGGTATGCCCAATTTCTAGAATCACATCTGTCACAGAACACACTCTCAATTGCATTGACCTGAACTGTAGTAAACCTCTCTGGCCTCATCAGGAAATCAAAGCTGTCAGCCCAGGCTTTAGAGGATTGCTGGGGTCTCCTCCAATTCTAAAATGCTGTGATTTAAAACATCCACTTCCCACATTTACAAATGGTTTATGCTATTGATTTTAGCTGGTAGGAGACTGTCCCAGACCTTTTCAACTCAATCAGGCCACACCCTGCACTGTTTAGAGCACATTTTTGATCAGCAATTTTATGGTGACTCCTATGATTCAAAATGGCCAGGGAATTGCTCCTGGCCTGTCTGCACAAACCTTTCCTGGACTTCTAGATGGTGCAATCAGCATTCAGTGTCGACATCCTGCTCAGCTCCTTTGAATATAATATGAGAAAAATCATGCCATCTCATGTTTCTCTTTATTTTTAATCATGCTACTAGAGTCCATAAAAAATCTATCAGATTTTCTCCTTAATAATTGTCTCCCAAGCCAATATAGTCTAGTTCACTGTCATAAACCTCTAGAAGAATAATTTCCTTACAAATATTCCACCTTCGGCTCCTCCTCCATTCAGTTTTCTTCATATGTCCCAAAATAAGCTCTAGTGCGAGATTATTCCTCTTTACTTCAAACCCACTGGTCCTAATGTGTTCTGTAACCTATGGGCAGGCAATGGAACTAAACAAGCTTATATCAAACACATGTTAGTAAAACAGTTGTAGTAGACCAACAGGTGAATTTTGAGATGGGATTGCAAAAAGCTTAAATCTAAACTAGACTATTAATGAGGTGTGAACAAATTATCCTAAAGCAAAATAATATATGATAAATATCATACAAAAGTGAAAGCAAAGTGTTGTAGGAGCCTGGAAAGAGAGTTCACTTCCATCAAGATGACCAAAGAATGGTTTGTAAATGACTTAGTAATTGGGCTGTCCCTGGAGAGTCAATAGATTTGTGGTAGGTGGAGACAGGAGGAGAAGGGGACAGATAAAAGGATGACATGAGTAAGGGAGGCCTGGAGTCCAAGGAGTGCATTAAGTTACTGAGCAGCTTGATTTGTCTGGAACATGGGGAAACATCTGAGCTTCAGGTGAGCAAATTTGGCTGGAGAGGGATCATCGAGAGACTTCGATGATTCAAACAAGGAAATTTATGCTCTATTCAAGAAATGGAATGTAGAAGAATGATGAACTTTGTGAATTGCAAGATGGGACTAGAGCCTGAAGCAGCAGTTCTGTACCCTGAGTGTGAGACCGGTGGGAGAATGTGCAGACTCTGCCCACACCCTCTGGCTACGTGGACTAGGGTACCCTTCTATACCTTAGGTTGTGTAATGCCTACTGTGCAAATTACATTTTCCCAAAATAAAAGAGGGCATTATAGTAGTACCTTTCTCACTTGGTGGCAGAAAAGATTAAATGAGATTAGTCATATAAAGCACTTAGCACAGTAACTGTACATAATAAAATAGTAAATCCTGGGTAAGCATTAGCTATTATTAATATTAAAGTATTTTAAAGATAACGTGTAATTGCCTGCTTTGTTGTGGTTGTCGTTATGTGCAATAAATTTTAAGCGCTACTCATATTTGTTCCCAAACAATTATCTGTCATCTCTCCCCATGGTCCAGCATATAAATTGTCAAGTAATGGACTGTATATGTTAATATATGCATGGGGAAAATTCCAGGAGGCAGGTACATGAAACTGCTAATCTGCTAAGAGATTTCTTCACAGGTTGAGATTATAGGGTGCTCTCACTCTCCAGAACAAACATTTCTAAGATGTTTGCATTTTTTAACAATCACTAATTAATTTCAGGAAGAAAATAACAATAACAATAAAATATATAACACAGGTTAATGGCTGCTTGTTTTAACTATGCTGTTTCTCAGTAACAGCAAAAGTGTGCTCTCTATATGGTTAGGCTATGCTCCTCCTCAGAATTGTGGTCTCTGGAGCACATGCAGCTCTAGCTAGCCTTCTGTCAAATCACTCTTCATGTCATCAGATTTAGAAATTACAGCAGGAAATGGAAGTATCAAAGACAGAAAAGTTTGAAAAATGTTAATGATTTGGCAGTATCCTGTGGACTTCTTAAAACCATATAAATTCTTAAACAAGTATTCACTTGGTTATCTGAAAATAAATATTGTCAAGTACATAGACTTTTTCTCAGTTCCAGTAAATGAGTTAGCTTTCTCCCTCTTTTCCAAGGATAATTTCCATTTTTCATCCAATTGGTTAATACTGAAAGCTAATCCAACATTGTATCATCACCCAACTGTTCTTTCCATCATATGCATATATATTTATTTTAAAGGAATATTTTGGTGTTTGAACTTAAAAATTCATGGTTTAACTTTAAGAAGTTCTCTGTTAATAGTGTATAGGTCTTTTGATGAAATTTATCATTAGGATATTTGCAAAATTGCTTCAAATGCAGTTACTCTAGCAGTTTTCCAGTAACTGGGTTCCCCTTCCCCCAGCATTGTAACTGAAGAAATCATTTGATGCAGAGAAGAAGCTAAATTTCTATAAATCTAATTGGTTTGCACATGCAAATATCCAGCTACATGTGAAATTTTCTCTCTAAAAAATTTATAATCCCCAAAATGATACACTTAAAAAGAATTTCTTGGGCCATTTAGGCCCAGAGATTTATGTGAATGCCTTTAGGATATACAGCTGGTTAGTGGCAAGGTCTGCCAGGACCCAGATCTCCTGACACTTCCTCTTACGTTCTCCCCTCCACACTGGTTTTTATGCCCAAAAAATTTCCCAACCCTAATTAATGCTGATTTTATCTATACAAACCACATTTGTTATCCAGCTTCTGCAATGTGAAGACATTTCCCTTGTAAGGTGTCTCTTTAAAAATGGTTCTACACAATGGGGTGAGAAGTGGTGCAGAGTTTTGTTTTTGTTTTTATTATTGTCATTTTAACACACAAGCCTCTTCCTCATAAATTTTCATCATGAAGCATTAGCTGCTGTGCTTCTGATATGAAATTTTAAGAGTTTATCATTATGGTTTTAATAGATTGCAGAGTGTGGCTTAGCCATTGGAACAGGAAGTCGAGTTCTCTGTAAAGTCGGATGAGGAGGGAAGGAAAATGCGCCTAGTTTTGACCTTAGTCTTCCTTTAAGATGTTTCACCCAGAGTCTGATCCTAGAAAACAAGATGATTGCTTCTACCTAAATATGCCTGATCAAACTGGAGCTAACACTTTGTTGGTTAGGATCATCGTTAACTGTAGAGTGGAAGCATTACTTCTAGCTTGCTGCTACTCAAATCAGCTGTGAGGACCAGCTGAAGAATGGACGAATAGTCTGCTTTTGTCATTTAGCTCCCATTTCATGTTTAATCATAATCATAGCTATAAGCTACATGTTATAACTCAGTTATAAATATATATTATGTAATTTAATTATGCCTCATCTATATGCTATAATGTAATCTTTTGAATCTGACGTATACTCAAAAATCTATAATAACACTCCTTTTTAATATATTGCTATATCTTATACCATGCAATGGAAATAGTCCTTTTCCCCTAAAATAAAAGCTTTTACAACAACTGGAGAGAAAGCTCTCAAGTCAACCATGCTACCAGAATTTACAGAGAAATTGAGACAATCTTTACTTATTTTGAATATCCACTATGTACAGAGTTACAAAAAAACAAACTAGGTATTATTTAATTCACTGAACACAAGCTTTATTTAGAAAAAAATTCTTATAACATATTACTCCTTTAGTTTAGAATTTTTAAGAAATTCTCTAGTTCACAATTGATATTAAATGAAATACTAGAGAAGGAATAGTAATATAATTAAGCTAAATATTCTAAATAGCCGCATGCAGGGTATTCCTAAATGCATAGCTGATATTCTGCATTGGATATTACTACGGAATACATATTGCTTATTTACTATAACATTATATTAATATGCAAACTTTCAAATTTTAGAAAATTATTAACTTAGGAGGTAAAGGTTTGAAGGATTCCCTTATAGAATTGTACTGCTAATAAAAAAAGTTTCCTTTTAAGTTAATTATTTGAAAAGCATTTCTGAAAATAAGCCAAAAAAATTGTTTCTTCCTATGTGATTTTAGTTATGACAATTTCTGCTGTAGGTCACTCTCGATGCACGTTAGTTAGATTTGTTCTAAAGAGTCCTCTGCTGTGGCCCCTGTCAATGGGTCCCGGCGTGTATGAAAGTCAGTGTTCTTCAGGGGGACATTTTCTAGGAAAAGGAAGGAAAAGGAACAGACAGTTCTCTGAGGAATGTCTCTTGGCAAAGGACTTTCAGTTGCTTTATTACTCACATTCAGAAGTTGCACTTCCTTGCCATTCCGAGCAATGTGTTGTATGCTGCTCAGGTGAATTACAATTGTGGCAAAATAAAAAGAAAACTGGAAAATGTGTAATGGCCAAAAGTCCAGTAGTTGTAATTTTATTAAAAAAATATAGAAAAAGAAATGGTAAAAAGGGAAGGGGACAGAAATTTGTAACATATTTAATCTCTGTATTTTCTAATGCTAACGAAATAAAAGTAGTATCAAGTCTACCCAATAGTTTGATCTATATACACCATATTGCAATATGTGTCATTTACAAATTGTACAACTTAAATTGTATATGGTATACTAACTATAAATACTACATGTTTACACAGCATTTTTCTTAGAAGTAAAATGGGGGAAGATACACAGCCTTTGAGACTTATTCAGCTGATATTAAAATGTAAGATGACAAGTCAGTAGGCTTGACCTAGATATTGGAGCAGGGGTTACGCTGGGCCTCCAAGTCCTCAAGGCCATGGGGAGCACAGCCCAGCAATGTAGGACTGAGAAAGACTGGACCTATGGTATGCTGATGGCCTTCATCACCGATGTCTCTTGTCAACATTGTGGAGGTATAGTTTTCCTGACAGATGGTTTGGCATATCCACAGCCTCTACAGGGTCTCAAATCCAATCTTTTGAAGTATATTGTGACTGTCCAGCATATACATCCACCTGCTGGTATCAGCAGCAAGATTATGAACAACAACCTCCTGGTTTCCTCTAAAGCACAGATGATCTCCATCCTCTTCTATTTTTTTCCTGATACTGATTTAGTCTATCATCTAAGGCTTACCTCCTCCTTGAAATTTTCCTAGGTCTTTCTTCTTATGCATAGAAAATCATTTGGAGATCACTGGGTATGACCCAGTAATCTGCATTTAAACAAGCACCCCAGATGATTCAGTGGTCCAAACATATATTTGAGGAATTGCCTTCTCATCAAAATGAGAGTCTTTGCAGAATTTTAAACAAAGGATTGACAAAATCTAAGTTATGTTTTAAAACAATTGCTCTGGCTGCTCTATTGAGAATAGATTCTAGGGGGCCAGAGTAGAATCAGGAAGACACAGTAGAAGGTTTTGTTGCAGTAATTCAGGCAAGAAATGATAATGGTTCTCACCTTGGTGGTTGTAGCAGAGGTAGTGAGATGTTGTCAAATTCTGGGTGAGTTTTGATTATATCATTTGATGACCACAGGTTGAATGTGGATGTGAGAATTATATTTGAGCAGTACTCAGCTATAACTCCACAGAATTCACCTGAACAACTACAAAGATGGAATGCTATTAAATGAGATGAGGGTGGCTTCAGGTGAAGCTGGTTTGGAGAATGAAACGAGAACAGTTTGGTTTTGGAAATGACAACTTTGAGATGATTATTGGACATTTGAGTGATGTCAAGTAGGCAGTTGAATACACAAGTCTGATATAGAGGAGAGTTCCAGGCTGGAGAGTTAAAATCTCGGGAGTTGTCAGCACACACATGGTATTCAAAGCTACATAAGTCTATGAGTCTGCCTCACAGCTTGACTTTTCCTTCTTTCAATCCTGCTTCCCTCCCTCCCTAACACAAGTGTTGATCCAAGGCTAGTCCTTAATAAAATCCTGCACGTTTAAGTCCATCTCAGAGTCCACTTTGCAAGGCATCTAACCTGAGACATCTTTGAATCAGCATTATAACTCAGTGCTTTCCCTGATTTAGCTAAAATTTGTGTAAAAGTAAAATCCACATACAGCCCAAGTCTTTTTTTTTTTGGTTATTACCAGTAAAAGACTAAAAAGTCCAAAGACTATCATTTTAATTTATTTACTTTCTTTTATTTCTTTAACACATATTTACTGAGTACCTACAATGTGCTGGTTACTTTTCTAGGTACAAAAAGACTAAGGGCCACTCCCTAGCAACCAACTAAATGAGTTGTAAAAGCTATATATAAACTAAAACTAGAGTTTACTGAGGTATCACATGTGTAGTCCACTAAGGATCCTCATACCACACATCACTTAACAACACAACTCATGTGTGGCATTCGAATTCTGAAATAACAGGATTTTCCACTATGTGGGGCATGAACCTTTTGTTATGAACAAATTTTCAGTGTTTTCTTCCATTGTTGGTGGTTATCAATTGCTACTAGATATCTATAGAATTACTGTTAGATTTTTTTTTATTTATCTTTTGTCTTAATTTATTATTATCTCCAATTCTTTGTTTTTTCACTAGTAAAAAAACAATGCAAGGTAGGTAGCTGGTGAGTTATTTGCCTTACTCAGATGAATCATGGTCAGAAAAGTTTGAAAACTATTGGTAAGATGCAATTACTGATGGTCTAGGAGGCCACCTATCTAGTATAATTTCAGAGCAAATTTGTAACCCAATATGTCTGCTGCAAACTAGATACAATTCTATTACATATTTAGAAATGCATTACTTCAAGTAGAGCACGCCTTGTAAATCATTGTTTATGTGGAAAAAATGAAAAAGATCTACCTTATGTGTTTAGTTAGAGCAAAATTGCTTCATCGTTGTGCATTCCAAAGTAGCATCTATCTGTGAGCAAGACAGTGGAAGAGGTAAGTTTGGGGAGTTTACAGGAAGAGTTAAATGACAGCTGACAATGTTTGCTCTGAAGATGTTCTTTTGAACCCTAAGGGCAGGCTTTGGGAACCATGTTCAAAGGAGCTGCTCTGTGGGCCTGTGGGATGAGGAAGTTCCTTTAAAGTCTTGCCTTTCTACTTCCCACAGCCTGTCTCCAGGGCTGCGGGCCCTTCAGCTTCACCCTGTCTTTATCTCCCAACTCTGGTCTTCCTATATCATGATCAACTGAGAAATCCCAGAGAAGTTGTTAGGACTTCCGAGTTCACATCCTTAAGCCCAAAACTGGCCCCAGTCTTCCACTTGGTCTAGAGAAGAAAATCAGAGAGCCAATGTGAGTCAAGAGCAGGGAGAGTTGGGTGAGGTGTCAGATGGGTAAATCACATAAGCAAAAGGGAAGAAGCAAGTGTTGGCGCAATAAAATGGCAAGAGGCAAGGATAACGGTGACGTGAGAGGATGAAAAGAACAAGAGAAGGCAGGCAGGCATAGATGTCTCTGAGACCAGAGTGACAAGTTTGCCTAAAGGGACGTAACAGGAATCGATCATTTCCCAACTTTAAAACGAGGACAGGATGTTCTTGGGTGCTGCTCTGGAGTCACTAAGAGGAGGGGTAAACTCTTTACACTTGTGTTTTCATTTCAAAAAGGGACACTAAGTTTAATTTGAAAAGCAAAGTATTGTCTCTGAACTCTTTAATTAAAAAGAGAAATACCAAAGAGATCAGGGAACCCTAGAAAGACTGCTGGTGGGTTGTATTCAAAGTCTGTGGGATTTAATCTGAGTCCATTTTTCGTCAACTTCAATTCAGACTGAAGACTTGCTTGACAGTGTTCTTGAAAAGCAGCAGTGACTGAGGAGTTCCTCAGTGACACCTACAGCTGCTGCTGCTCCAGTGTGGAGCACTGTTCATATGCACCAAAGCCTGGCATCTTTAGGAAACCTAGTTCTTCATAGATATAGGGAAATTTGACCCCTTGTGAAGGCAGTCGTAAGTAAAAACATTAAGAATGCCAGGTAGCTTTTTCTCATCAGTGCTTTTCCTTCCAAGAATTTCTTTCAACGTGTGCCTGACCCAGAAATCTCTTTATCCTTCCCATACCTTGCCTATGACTACCCTCCCTACTGACATATAACTGTACAGTATCGTATGTCTTTAGAGATCCAATTCCAAAGACTTCAGCCAGCAGCCTATTACGACCTCTTGGCTGAGTTAAATATCTGCTACGGTATCTCTCAACTTAAACTACAAAAAAAATCTTTTTCCTCAAACCCCCTTCAATCGCCACATTTTATAGAAAAACTCCTCAGGATCTAATTTCTTTCCAATTCTCTCTTGAATTCACTCCAATGAAGGTTTTGTTTGTGTTACTTCACCTGTTAAGCCTAAATTGCCAAATCCAATGGGTTTCTCACTATATGTGATGTAACAACAACTCTTAACACAGTTGATCAACTTTCTCCTTCTAGAAAATTTATTTCATTTTCCATCTGGGACATCACTGTTTCTCGTTTTTCCCACTGGCCTCTCCTTCTCAATCTCTTTTGCTGGTTCCTCTTCAAATTCTTGACCCCTAAACAAAAAAGTGCCTCCAGGGCTCAGGCCTTGGAACTCTTCATTTGACTATTATTTCTAGAGTGATCTCATCCAGTCATGGCAGTAAATACTCTCTATTCTCTGATGACTTCCAACATTATCACTCTTGCCTGCATGTGCCTCTGAATCCAAGCCTTAAGTATTCGATTGCATTTTTCACGTCTCTACTTCGATTTGTAATAATCATCTCAAAAGACATAACTAGAACAAGTTTTGCTTTCTGCCCTACATCTGCTCCTCTAACAGTCTTCCCACTTTAACGATGGAGATTGTGCTTTTCCTATTGGTCGAGGGTCATATTTTTCTCCTCCCCTCTCTCACGCTCTATATCTAATCCAACCTCAAGTCACCTATACTTTCTAAGTGTATCCAGAGTTCAACTACTTCTCACCACTTCCACTACTCTTACTCTAGTTTAAATCACCAATATCTCTTACTTGCATTATTGCAACAGATTCCTAACCGGTCTCCTTTCTCTTACCTCTGCCTCTGTATATTCTACTCTCATGCAGAGATTCCCTTAACACTCAAAATCAGATCAGATCAAAATTAGTCAAAAAGCTACAATGATTTCCCACCGCATCCAGAATAAGAACCAAAATTCTTACCATGACTTATCAGATAGTGTTCTGCTGCCTGTCTGACCTCATTCTTCCCTGCCCCCCGGTTTGCCTACTATGATGCAGCTACACTGACACTAGTTTCCTTCTCTTCCTCAAACACATGACATACTTTTCTGCCTCAGGGCCTTTAAACTTGATGCTCCTACCTGGAACAGCCTTCTCACAAATACCAGCATGGCTCAATTTCACTTTCTTCAAACTTTATTCAGCTTTCACTCCTCACTTTGTTAGAGAGGTCTTTCTTAATGTCCCTCTATAAAAGAATAATCTGCCTTCTTATTTACTATCTCCCTAACCCTGCTTTACGTTTTTTCAGAAATTTTATCACTATCTGACATATTATATAAGTAATTATCTATTACTTAGCCGATTATCTATCCCACCCTCACTGGAATGGAAGCTCCAAGGAAAATATTTGTCTCTATGTTTCACTGCTGCATCCATAGCACTTAGAATAGTGCCTGGAGCTATATAAAAGGTATTTAACAAATAGGAGCTTCGTTATTTAATTAAATAACTAACGCATGTATTTACAGAGTCCTTTTAATGCCATTGGTGTCATTTCTTTCCTCCCTGGTGCTACCTCCTGAATCCAGTTCCCAGTACTCCAAGATCTCCTAGTGCTGGCTCAGGTGACCATTCTAATTCTTCATGCCCCAGGAATATTGCTGCATAGCATGATATGGAGGATAAAGAAAGAAATTGGGATGTACCTGTTTAACTATCAAACTGGCGCAATCCCTATGCAAATCACTAGGGATCCAGAGATGAAAGCTTAAGAAAACATACTGTGAGCAGTTTAGTTGGGTGAGAAAGACAAGCCAACAATTACAAGACATTATTCGAAGTCCGTAATAGAGCACATAAAGGGTTCAGAGGGAGTATAGAAGATAGCCCTAAATCTTGATGGGATAATCAAGAAAGTAGGAAGTGAAGAATTCCAAATGTTACAAATTTTTACAAGTAACAGGAGAGCAGGGATGGACACTCCAGGTATAATACTTGATGTGTGTAGTCGTCGGGGCATTAAGAAGACTGCAGAGCAAGACATAAGTTAAAGAGGTAGACAAAAGTCAGGTCAGTAAGATGTGCACGCAATGGTGAAAGGGTATATATTTTATTTTGAAGTTGACAGGGAGCCGTTGAAGGGGTTTAAGCAAAGGAATAAAATTACTAGGATCTAGTCCTTGCCCTGTCCCTCACTGACTAGAATTTAGGTCAAATTATTTGACGCAATTCCTATCCAATTGTTTTAGCCAAAAAAGGCCTTCATTCAAACGAAGAGTTCTAGAACCAACACGTAAATCAGATAAGACAGAGCACTTTGGTTGACGACTGTTCTGCTTAGTCTTTCTCTCTTTGTAGCTGTCTCTGAGGACCCTGCACGAAATCCTCGGATCTCTATGGATTACAGGGCAAAAAAACCACTGACTTTACCTATCTGTTCCCTCATCTGTGCCAAATTCCATAATCTCTAGAAGACCTAAAATGGTTTTTGTATTTAGCCTTAAAAAGTTGATGTTCCCCTAAAGGCATTCTAAAGCAATCCTTTTAGATCATTTCATTGTGCACAAGTGTCAAAATTTTATTTTCATTTTTCTGCAAGGGAGCTTTCCCTAGTTAAAAAAAATCCCTCTAGAGAGTGACTTTTATACGAAAAAGAGAGATGTCCAGACATGAGTGTTAGTCTAAGTATAAGAACCTCACTGCATCTTAACCAGCTGTGCATGCTGAAGCCTAAGGAAAAGTGCAGGGCTGTGAACCAATAGTACCATAAATGGGGAGAAACTTTAAATACCAAAGTTATGCTTCCAACTTACGGTTGCTTAAGTATGTTATCACAAAAGACTAGACAGTGAGACTTTGTTGCCATTCCTGTTTATTTTTCTTAGGTACTGTACCACTGAGGTCTCTTTTTAATGAAAGCACTCTTTCTCTTCATTTTGTTCAACAACTAACAGAAGTTTCCTCCTATATGATTCTGTTAGTTTAGCTAACACTATCCTCGAGAAGTACTTCAACTTCTCCAGTATCAAAGGTAAAGAATAAACATTTTGGAGAGGAGGTTAGGAACCTACAGGATGGAAAGAAAATGTAAACACAGGGGGATGTGTTGAGGTATCCAAAGATGTGTCCAATCTCCATTCCTGTTGTCCTCCACAGCCCTGCCTGCAGCTGCGGCATTGCCATTTCTGCCTAAGGAAGGAAGGCCACAGCAGAAATACCAAGGAAAAAAGTTAATCTGGGATTTAACATTACAGAACATAAACGACATCTTAAGTGGAAGAAAAAGAGTTTTAATATTAAAAATTGAAAATCCTGTAGGATTCAGTGCTTAAAATTCACACTCCCAAATTACGTGCTTGTATTAGACAGAATAAAGACCACGCAAAGATGCCCGTATCCTAATCCCTAGAAACTTGGACTCTGTTACCTCATGTTTCAAAAGGTAAATGTGACTCATTGAAGGATCTTGCGATGGGAAGATTATCCTGTATTATCCTGATGGGTGCAACGTAACCACAAGAGCCCTTGCAATTAAAAAGGAGGCAGAAGGATTAGAGTCAGAAAAGGTGTTATGACTGGAACAGAGGGTCAGAGCCAGAAGATGCTATGTTTCTGGCTTTGAAGATGGAGGAAGGCACTGCAAGCCAGGAATGTAGGCAGCCTCTGGAAGCTGGAGAAGACCAGGAAACATTCTCCCCTAGAGCCTCCAAAAGGAATGTGGCCCTGCTAACCCATTGGGACTTCTGACTTCCAGATTATTAACTTGTGCTGTTTTAAGCCACTAAATTTGAGTTATCAGAGCAATAGGAAACTAATACAGATTTTGGTACTGAGTAGTAAACAACTAAATATGTAGATTGAGCTTTGGAATTAGAGAATGGGTAGAAGTTGGGAGAATTTGTTGGATCATGGCAGAAAAAGCCCAGATTTCATTGAACACACTGTTGGTAGAAATATGGTTAAAGGCACTGCTGGTGAGGCCTCAGAATGATGTAAGGGGCATGGTAGAAAAACCTTATATCATCTTAGAGAATACCCAAATCATTATAAACAGTCAATATGAACATCAAAAGTGTGCTGGTGAAGGATTAGAAGGAAATTAGGAACATTTTATTTGAAACTAGATGGAAGGGGATCCTTGTTGTACAGGGGCAAAAAGTTTAGCTGAATTATGTCCCACAGTTATGTAGAAAACAGAACACAACATGTGTATTTAGCTGAGGAGGCTTCCCAGTCAAGTACCAAAGGTCCAGTCCACCTTCTCCTTGCTGCTTCTAATAAAATGTGAGAGAAAATAAATAGGTTGAAGAAAGAACTTTTAAGCAAAAAGGAACTTGGACTTGATAATTTGGGGAATCCTCAGCCTATCCAGATTGCAAAATATATTAAAATAATGAGGTTCACTGTTAGGAAAATGTCCTCAGAAGGGAAACTCAAGAGTGTGAAATCTTTTACTGGGACCTTGGAAGGGTTAAAATGTCAGAATATTCATTCTCACAGAAGACTGTGAAGAGGATTAGGCATATGACTCATGGATCCCTTCAGCCATCTCAGCAGAATCAAAGAATAGAGATGAAGTTATTCAGGAAAAATCTGGAAAGGATCTTTTTTCCTAATGAGTGAATCCCTGTGATATACATGCAAGACCTACAGGAGATTTTGAGAAGATATATCAGCAGAAACACTGACAACTTGGACTGAAAAAGATAGAGAAAGGATGAAATTAAAGAAGCCTGTAAAATTCCCAAATTCTACAGGTAGGAAACAAGTTGATAAAACTGTTCAGCTCCAAACAAATGTTGCCCTTCATGAAAAAAGAAGGATAATCTGAGAGTAGAGCTTCAGACCCAGTGGACAGAGCCATGGGCCAGAAGATGGAGCAGGGGGCCACAGAGGATTATTCCCAGGCCTTAAAACTTAATGGAGTTTTCCCAGTTGGATTTTGAAATTTCTGAGGAATATGACTCTTGTTTTATTTTCATTTTAGTTTCTTTCTTTTTTAATGCAAATGTCAATGTCTATGTCTGTCCCACCATTGTACTTTGGGAGCAGATTATTTGTTTTCTTGATTCAAAGGTCCATATATTGAGAGGAATTTTTCCCCAGGATAAATTATACCCAAACCTTCATTTATATCTTATTTAGATGATGTCAATAATGATATTTGGTGCTTTGGAATTAATAAACCTTAGATGAAATTTTGAACTTGAGTTTATGCTGTAATGGGTTGAGAATTATGGGGACCTTGCAATGGGGTCAATGTATTTTGTATGTGGGACAGATGTGAATATTTGAGGGCCATAAGACAGACAGCGATAGACAGAATAATAACTCTCCCTGAGTATGTCCATGCCCAGCAATAAGAAACATTACTTTGGAAGAATCATTGATAAATTGATGCTAGGTTTACCTGCTCCAAGGGAGATAAAAGTCTAATAAAGGAAAATTCTACTGCAAAGGTACATAGAGTAGTTTGTAGCAGACCAGCTCTCCCAACAGAGAACAATGAAAGCCTGGATGAAATACAGAATTCATGTGTTTAAAGCTACCTGAAAGCTGTGGAATCACTGAGGACTAGGGGAACTAAAAGTTCAGAGAGGAGAGAACACTACAAGGTGATCTGAAGATCTGCAACTGCTTTTCCATGGAAGCATACATCAATTTGGAGCAAAGATGCTCTCTGAGAACTTAAATTTAGCCCCCGATAGAGCACTTTTGATGGGGAATAGGGAAACCAGTAGAACTTTTTATGCTCCCACAGTGCCCGAATGATAAAATTAGAGGCTTGATGGGTCTCTGCACAAGGCAGTTTTCCCCTTCAAAATATTTGTCATAGTTGAAGCTGTTCAGAATGAAAAGATAAGAGCTAAGACAAAACTTCTGAAAAATTAAATCAGAAATTTCTCTAATCTTTTCATTCTGAGGAGACAGAGGCCCCTGTGAACAGAGCAAGATAAATATGAAAGTACTGGGGGAATAGTTGGCTGACATCTGCATCCAGTTTTTCTCTTGGGTAACCTGCAGATTCTGGGTGCAGCTAGAGTCTGAGAATCAAGGCTTTTCCCCTGGAACGAGGTTGCTTGAGGCACAGAGAAACCAACAGATATTTGTGAGTCATTTGGGATGAGTGTCACAAAACTGGATATTGAAAGGTCTCAAACACATAGCCAGTACCCCATGTTAGACATATGGTGAATTTTGAAACTGCACAGGATAGGAAATCAAAAGTAAAAGGGGAAAATCTATACAGCAAAGACAGGAATTTTCTCCAATCTCTTGGTGCTGAGAAAACAAAGATCAAGGAAGATCTCAGTTACAAGTCTTGTATCAGTATACCCAAGGAGAAGAGAGGAACCAGAGATATATTGAGTCTTTATAAAATGGCAATACAGTTAAAATTCGGTTGAGTCATACTACCCCACTCAATGTGTCTAGGAGAGGAGATGATGAACCTCTCTATTGTATATAATATCACCTGAATTTTTTTATATGCAATGTATGTATTCAATAAAAAAAGTTAATAAAAATGCTAAAAAACAGGTCTATGGGATTAAACATTAAGGGGGAAAAAACACACAGGCAATGAAAACTGACTCATAGTTGATCAAGATATTGGAGTTAGTAGGAAAGGAGTTGGGAAAAAGTTATAATTAATTTAGTTCAAAAATTAGAGAAAAATGATGGGAAAGACAAATGAAATATGAATAATTACACAGAATATTGAAATCTATAAAAAAGAATGAATTTAGAATTCTGGAACTGAAAAATAAGATATCTGAAATTAAGAACACAAGATATAAGTTAACATCAGATTGAATACAACAAAAAAAAGGATTAAAGAACAAGATGGATGAATGGCTTATATCCAAACTGCAACACAGAACCTAACAGAATGGAAAATGCAGAAGAGATAAAGGGTCACAGTGAAAAGGTCTCTAATTGTGATACCAGAAAAAAGGACAAAAACGTCAGTGTTTTGGACTGAAGAAATATTTGAAGGAACAATGGCTGAGAATTTTCAAAACTATTATTTATTGTCAAGTCATAAAGTCAAGGGACTCTGCAAACCCTAGGCAAGAGAAATAAAAAGAAAATCACAAGCTATATCATAGTAAGACTGCAGAAAACCAAAGAGAAAAAAAAGTTTTTGAAAAAGGAAAAATATACATTATTGTATGACATAAAAATGACTTCTTAACAGAAACAATGAAAGCCAGAAGGCAATGAAATTACATCTTTTGTTACGGGAAAAAAATAAGTGACACCTTGAAGTCTATTCCTAGTAAAAATATCCTTGAGAAATGAAGGCAAATTAAAGATGTTTTCAGACAAACAAAAGCTGATAGAATTTGTCTTTACCAGACATGCACTAAAGAAGTTCTTCAGGTATAAATGATATATTGTAGATGGAAACACAGAAATGTAAGAAGGAATGAAGAGAAATTGAAGGCACAAATATGCAGGTAAATATAGACATATTTGACTAACAAAATATAACGGAACATAACGTCTAATGTAGTTTAAAACATATGTAGAAGTAAAATGTATGCCAATAATGCAAAAACAGAATAAGAATAAATGCAGTTAAAGTGTTCTAGAGTTTTAGCACTATTATAGAAGCAGAAATGACAATTTGTTATAAGGTAAGCGTGGATGTTGTATAATTTAGTAACAACTGAAGGACACTAAAGACTAATTTTTTTAAGTGTCACTAGTAAATTAATAGTGGGAAAATGAAATAATAAAATGTATTTAATTAATCCAAAAGAAGGACAAAGCAGAGAAAACAGAACATAAAACGTGGGTCAAATAGAAAGCAAATAATAAGATGGTGGACAAAAAAACAACCATATCACTAATTATATTAAGTATAAATGGACTACATGCTGAACTTAAAATACTAATATTTTCAGACTAGTTTAAGAAAAAACCATATGCTGCACACAAGAGACAAATCTTCAATATAAAGACAGAAATTTTTAAAGTATAGTCGTGCACCACACAGTGACATTTCAGTCAATGATGGACCACGTGGGTGATGGTGGTCCCATAAGATTAGTACCATATAGCCTAGGTGTGTAGTAGGCTATATCATTTACATTTGTGTAGGTAGACTCTATGATGTTTGCACAATGATGAAATTGCCTAATGATGGATTTCTCAGAATGTATCCCTGTCATTAAACTACAAATGACTTTAAAAGAAAGGAAAAATACATACTATGCATAAGCTAACCAAAAGAAAGTTGGTATAGCTATTCTATCAGACAATGAATATTTTAGGTTATAAAGCATAATTAGAGGTACAGATAGACACTTCATAATAACACAACCAACATGAAGTGGTTAATCTGCCAGGAAGATAAAACAGTTCCAAATCTGTGTGTGATCTTGAAAATATACTGGCTTGCAAATATACAAAGGAAAAAATGAACAGAACAAGAGGAACAATAGACATATCCAAAATCATATAAGAGATTTCATACCTAATAGATGACAAAACAAGCAGACCAAAAATCAATATGGATATAAATCTAAAAACACAATTCATATATTTCATCTAATTAATATATATATATAAAATATTGGATCAAATAATGACCAAATTAACTTTCTCTTAAGTACACTAGTCACTAACCAAAATTAATGCTGTTAATGTGGATTCAACAGTCTTGACAAATTTTAAAGATTGAAATCATGCACAATATGTTCTCTGAGCACAATAGAATTAAGTTATAAATTAAAAAGACAAAAAGATAACTAGAAAATTGCCAAATATATGTAAATTTAAAAACTATTATAAATGGCCCAGATATAAATGAATATATGAAATCAAAATTTAAAATTTAGTTGGAGTTGAATTATAAAGTTAGAACATATTGAAAATGGTAAAATGCATCCAAAGTAGTGCTTAGTAGAAAATGTAATGCTTTAGAGTTGAACATCAATCCTCTAGGCATGCATCTCAGGCACCTAGAAAAGAATAGAAAGCCAAACCCATAGAGACTATAAAAAACAAATAATAAATATAAGAGCAGAAATCAATGTGTAAGTGGAGAAAAATAAACAGAGTTGGTTCTTTCAAAAGATTAATAATATTGAAAAATCCCTAACAAGATTGATCAGGAAAAAGAGAGAGATATAAATCATTAGAACTGTAAAAGAGCACAAGTCTACACATAACATAATCATTTAAAAAGACAATCAGTATATATTATAAACATACATGCAATAGAAAAATATAGACAGAATAAACAAAACTCTTGAAAAGTACAAATTACCAAAACAAGAAGAAATAAAATATTTGAATATTCCAACATGAATTTAAAAAATAGAATCTGTACTTAAGTATCTTCCCACAAAGAAATACTTAGACTCAGCATTACTAGTGAATTCTTTCATGTAATTCTTTCATTTAAAGAAAACATAACATCAGTCTTGCACAATCTCTTCCAGAGAACACGAAAAGATACAAACACATCTCAATTATTTTTATGATACCCAAACTTGACAAGATTATTAGAAAAGATTCACAAACTCGTCACTCATATGAACACAAATACTAAAATGCTGAACAAAATATTAGCAAATTGAAATATTTATTAGCAATTGAATTATTAGCAAATTGAACATTAGCAAATTGAAATATGATATATAAAAAGAACATACTATGACCATGAGGAATAAGCCCAGGAATGCAGGATTGGATTAACACTAAAAAAAAATCACTCGTAATTCACCACATCAACATTAAAGAAAAGAAAGAAAAGATATATGATCATCACAGTATTTACAGAATAAAAATATTTGACAAAATTTAATACCTATTCATTGCAAAAACTCTTAGAAAACTGGGAATATAAGAGACCTTCCTCAATCTGATGAAGGGCCTTTTTGAAAACAACGTGCAGGGGCCAGACCAGTGGCATAGTGGTTAAGTTCATGCGTTCTGCTTCAGGGGCCCAGGATTCACAGGTTTGGATCCTTGGTGCGGACCTACACATCTCTCAAAAAGCCATGCTGTAGCGGCATCCCACATACAAAATACAGGTAGATTGCTACAGATGTTAACTCTTAGACAATATTCCTCAAGTAAAAGGAGGAGGATTGACAACAGATGTTAGCTCAGGGCCAATCTTCCTCACCAAAAAAAAAAAAAAAAAAAACACGCAAAAAGACAACCTACAGCAAACATATTTAATGATGAAATATTGAAATCTTCCCTCTGAGATTAGAAAAGAGAGACAAGAATTATTGCTAACACCGCTTCTAATCAACATTTCACCAGTGTGCACTGAGGCACACTTATTGCCACTAGTGCAGAATAAAGCAAAGCTGTAGCTGATATTTTACCATTTCTTTCTTCCACTATCCATTCAATGTTTCTTTTGTTCTTAAGAAGGAAATCAGCTAGACTAAACTCTTTACCCAGTAGAATAATATAAACCTTCATTCCTGATAGGTTTTAATTCTCAGTGGTCACTCCCCTCTGCTATTGTTGTTGCTGTTGTTGATTACTAGAGTTTTCTGTTAAATTTTACTATTGGACATTGAAGTACTGAAAGGTATATGAGAAAATCCTCTGGGTCCTAAACATAGAGAACATTTGGTTTTGACCACCATCCAAATAAGAGGTCTTTGTGGGGAAAAGGAGTGGTAGGAAGTAAGAATGAAAAATAAGATACTTGCTAAAATTCAGTACAGATCCAATGCATATAGCCCAAGGCATAGGTCTGTGCATCTCTGAAGCTGGAAAGTTGTTTAAATGCCAGGTCCAAGACTGATCCATATTCAGATGTTTTGACTTGAGGGCCCTGCTTTCCATGAAGCCTCAATTCAGAGCCCCCATCTCTGTCACCACTCTGGGTTTTTGTTTAAACCCTGCCATGTTTTTCTGGTGTAATTGTAATGTATGCACCTGGAGCTAATTGATGCTTGCTTACTTTTTAATAATCATCAGGTGGTGGTAATAAGAACCAATCAGAAATAAAAGCTTACAAGTAGAGGGAGTGAAAAAAGTTAAAAGAGCAGAGTGAAAGTGGTTTATATATGTGTTTGTCCCCAAGAAAAAATGAACCACCCCTGACATACCAAGCCCAGAGAAGGAACCTCAGATACTTTAGAAGGATCTAAGAGGAAAGGACTCTTGTCTCCAGTAGAGCCTAGCAAACGGCAAGTATGATAAAACAAACAAACAAGTAAACAGAAACCTTGCACTCAGTGTAGTATTAAATCAACAGAGAAGAAATCACCAAAAGTGATATCTAAGCAGACATATCTGATATCTCATACAGATATCTTCCATTTGCCCCTCCAAATTCTCTCTTCCCCGCCTCTATGCTGTTCTTTTCCTGCGGGCTTTCAGTGGCATTTGGCCATAGGGGACTGCAGAAGAAAAGGAAGAGTGAAATCAGGATATTTACTCCCCTGAAGCCCTTCCTGAAGACTTACCTTAGGTTGGCTGCATTCCTTGAATGATCACTGCTCCTTCCAAGGCAGTCTTCACTTCCTAATTGTCTCTCCTAGGTTCTGATAGCAGCTTCCTCCCCTCACTTTCGGGGTCTGCTGCTAGCTCTGTGTACCTGCACGACCCCTTGTTGTCTCTTTCCATTCACCACATCTTTGTAATTAATTCTTGTCTAAATAAACTCTCCCTGAAATACATTGTGTCATTTGCATCTTGTGAATAGAGAGTTTTATGAATATAGAGTCATATGCAGCCCAGTGCATTTTACTGTGCTTCATGGAGGCAGAAATGTTCAGTTTCTTATCTTACCAAGAGCAGTGTGAATGTAGCAGTGAGCCCTAGTAGTCCGGTGGTCTTTCACGCAGAAAGAAAAGGGAATAGCAGTGACTGGCAAAGACTGTAAGGAAATGTTGTCTTTGCAGATGCTAACACCAACAGACGATGACCAAGCACCAGACCCCTCTTCACCTAATACTCAACTCTCAAACCCTTGGCATTGCAAAGCACTCCAGAGCATAATATAGTCAGGAAATATAAATTAAACTGTTCCAGAAGCGAAAGTATTTTTCTTGTACGTGAATTTGTAGACTAAAATAAGCATTCTTGTTATAGAATTGACCACCAAATCTTGAAATTTTGAAGTCATTTTGGACTATTCCTTCTCCTTCATCTCTTTATCAATTAGTAACTGAGTATTGTAATTTTTCCTGCAAAATATCTCTTAGATATACTTCTTTCTTTTTCATTAATTACACCTTTGCTTTGGTATTTATCTCTTATTCCTGAATTACTGCAGCAACTTCTTAATGTGGATTTGTATTAACCTAGGAAAAGCTATAATTCCCTTAAGTGTACTCACTTATAAGATGAACACATCATGAATATATTTGATATGGATGAAGTATGCGTGGGAATAAGTTTCAACCCCTAGTACCAAAGAAAGAAGGACGACAACCCTCAGAACTGGGGCTAATTCTCTATACTTGGCATGAATTTTGCTCCCAGCACTAAGTCTGCCTCACCTATAACACTTCAAAGCTTGTAACAAATGATATTTACCCTACACTCGGACTGTAAAGAAATTGTAAATTAAATAAGGATTTAATTAATTCAGTTGTAACCTAACAGTTTATTGTATAAGTTGGATACAGTAGGGTACAAAAGAAAAAAGCAATTTTGTTGTTTCCTACCACTATCCTTGCAAATCTCCAAGATTCACTCTTATCTTTAGACAAAATTTGGGACAGCATTTTAGCTTTCTGGTCACTACAAGTCTCTTTTTTTTTTTAAGGTAATAAAAGTCCATTCTCACATAACATCAGAATTCTACAGGGCGTTTAAATTGTCTCCCCATCCCCTGCTCTGGCTGACTTCCCTTTGGAAGCCGTGTTAGGCAAGAGAGTCATGCTGTAGACTTTTCTCTTTCACCAGTTTCCCAAATTTCCAACTGCCATTTGAGATCTTTTCAGGGCTGTAACCTGACAAAGGAGAGGTAAGGGGCAGAGATGCTGTGCTTGACTGATTTAGCTGTGCCCTCTGGGCATGCTGATTCTCTCTCTTGGCAGTGCCATTTTGGGCTTTCCTGTTGGCCCACCAATACTTTTCCCTTAAGTTTTCAGATTAGGTTGTTCTCATCCTTGCCCTCATCGAGCCAGACTGACAATGCATTATGCAAATCAGCAAGCTCTCCCAGACCTTGGATAAATGAAAGATTTAGAGGTGTTAAAAATACATTGGTTTTATCTAATGGTTTCTAGGAAAATCTATAATATAGAGAAAAAATTATTATTTTGTACTAGCAACCTTTACAAATGGTATTTTATTTAATCTTCACAAAACACTCTGAGACTTTTTTTTGAGGAAGATTAGCCCTGAGCTAACTGCTGCCAATCCTCCTCTTTTTTCTGAGGAAGACTGGCCCTGAGCTAACATCTGTGCCCATCTTCCTCTACTTTATATGTGGGATACCTATCACAGCATGGCTTGCCAAGCAGTGCCACGTCTGCACCTGGGATCCAAACTGGCGAATCCCCAGCCACCCAAGCAGAACGTGCACACTTAACTGCTGTGCCACTGGGCCAGCCCAAAGACTACCCTAATCATAATGTTACAGATGAGAATACTGACAGTCAGAGGCGTTAACTTGCCCAAAGTTATGTAGGTAGTGAATATCAGAGCAGGATTCCAACCCCATAGATGACAGTTTATAAAAATCAAATGAATTAATATGTATAAAGCACTTAAGTGGTACATAGTAAATATTATTCAACAGTTTGTTTAGGTAAATAAAAATACGTTGGCTCCAAAAAGCCATGTTTTTATCTTTCATCTGTCATTCAAAAAAACTCTGAGTGCATTTCATTCATTCTACAGCACTGACCAGCACAGACTACTCCCAGAGAATAACTTTCTGCCTTCTTACAGCCTAACACATTTGGAGGTGGCATTCATACCTGAAACCATCAAGTAACACTGCAACACTATTTCAAGGAATGCTAATCATTATTACACTTGAAACAGAGAGAGATTGATGCAAATGCAGATGTAAAAATGAAAAGTTAGCATAGAACTCTAGAGATCTGGTCATGAAAGACAAAGAGTTAAAAGAAAGACTTGCACACAAGTCAAAACTGGACAAAACACCCACAAATCACTCTTATATTCACCAGGAAAGGCAGAATCCCAAAGTAACTTATGCAAACAGTAACTGTTTTACCAAATATTCTAAAAAGTAGGGTGAATGGTTACGTATGGATGGGGGGGAGATATGTGTTAAGAAAAGAAAACTTTTATTGGAAAAAAAAGAAAGATATTGATTAAGTGACATGAAATAAAAAATACAGAGTAATCAAAATAAATAATGTAAACAAACTGATTATTCTAGGCAATGTGGAAATAATAAGTTCTTAGTAAATCTCCAAAAATAAAAATAGAAATTTGAAGGGACTGTATTTATGTGTTGTTTAGTTTTATAGCTATGTGCCCCTTATTTAATTATTAGTTGAATAAAGGTGTTTGGCATTGAATATAAAGTTAGAGCATAAATATATGTAAATTTTTATATTCAAATATAGAATCTAATAGAAGACTAAAATTAAATTAAAAGTAATAAGAATTTTGTTTTATGTTTAGTTTATTACTTGAACTGCATCTTAAAACTATTTTTTAGTGTTGCTCTTAAAAGAGATTTCAATAAATGATTGGCTAAAACTGGATACACAAACAATTTTTTAAATCAATTCCACATGGATGGATTAATTTTATGACTCCAAGTGCATTTTAAAGTTTAGCTTCTGACTAAAAATATGTTTTCCCTCAAGTTATTATTTAATAAACATACCTATTCTTAATTAAACTATAACTCATCATCTGTCTGCCTCATATTTTTCAACCCTATTTCTTAAAAATCCTCTTCTCTGGGGGCTGGCCCCGTGGTCGAGTGGTTAAGTTCGCGCACTCTGCTGCAGGTGGCCCAGTGTTTCGTTGGTTCGAATCCTGGGCGCGGACATGGCACAGCTCATCAAACCACGCTGAGGCAGCGTCCCACATACCACAACTATAAGGACCCACAACGAAGAATATACAACTATGTACCGGAGGGGCTTTGGGGAGAAAAAGGAAAAAATAAAATCTTTAAAAAAAAAAATCCTCGTCTCTGATTAGTAGGTACATATATATACATACATAATTAGAGAAACGTAACCTACCTAAAACAAGATTAATATATTAAGCCAGATTATATAATAAAATAATTCAGGAGAGAAAATCATTTTATTAAGTTCTGAACCAATTGATTAAAACTTGTTTACATCAGTCAATTCTTGATGATTTTGAAATCAATAAAACTAATTTCTAAATAGTATGCACTTAATACAAATTAATGGAGTTAATGAAGGAATGAATGAATGAGGAAACCAGATTACAACATACAATTTTGTTGCTTCTTCAATAGTTTTTTTTTTTTTCTGCTTTTATTTCCCAAACCCTCCTGGTACATAGTTGTATATCTTAGTTGCAGGTCCTTCTAGTTGTGGGATGTGGGACGCCGCCTCAACATGGCCTGACAAGCGGTGCCATGTCCGCGCCCAGGATCCGAATCCTGGGCCGCCGCAGCGGAGCGCACGGACTCAACCACTCGGCCACGGAGCTGGCCCCCAACTTCTTCAATAGTTTTTAATATAAAATACATAAAAATATAATAAGGATTAAAAACTTTCATCTTCATTAAAATAATCAAAGAGAACCCTCATGTAATCATAGATAGAAGGCTGGAATCAATTTATTTATATCTGACTTTTATTAATTTAATTTAAGCTAAATTAATTATTAACTTCAATTTTATTAATACTAAACTTTTGCACTGTTTTAAATGCTAAAAAATACTAACTTAGAGTAAGATGGCAGAATAGGTGTTTTTTAAATCATCATTCCCCTCACAGAACATTGATTTTGACAGCCACCCATGGATGAAAATACCTTTATGGGAGTCTAGAAGTCCAGCAGAGAAGTGCCAGCACATTGTTGGAGAAAAAAAAAATTGAGAATAGCCACATTGAATAGGGTAAGAAGAACAGTTTTACTTATCTGAATCATCTGTTCCTCAAGGCAGCACAGCTCTGTGCCAAGAGAGACTGCTCAGCCTGCAATTTCCCCCACAGGGGAATATGAAAGCATTTTGTATGAGAACCCAGCTTCTCCAGCCATAGGGGGCACTGCTCAAGAGGCCTACTGCTTTTGCCCCCCGACCTAGAATACTGAGGTGATAGGCATGGTTGAAGGGTTGGGAGAAGTTGGAACCACAGCACAAAGGGTTCAAAATCATCAAACAGCTGTGGATCTCACTATTTGTTCACAGAATTTATACAAAGCCCATTCATCTGCCTCTGGGAACACCTTGCCTGTAGATCCCCTCAACTGTCCCACAGGCAACCCCTATGCTGTGTGTGCCTCATCCACTCTGTGGCCAGCACCCCATGCATGCCCCTGCATGATGGCCAGTGAAATCCTTTACAGACAGCTTGCAAAGCAAGTGAAGAAAGTTAGCCCTATTCTGGGGGATTGGGAGAAAGCATATAAAGTTGAACATTTTAGGGCACCACCCAAGGGAAAACAAATGGGAGGCTCTCAGCACCCAGACTGGCATTACAGAATTGAAAGAAGGCATACAATCTTAAGAATTTCCCCCAAGAGGTATGGAATGGGTGCACTCATACAAAAGGTCTGACAGAGCCTAAGAGTCCCTAGGCAGGATAATTGGTGAAAGTATTTCTCTCCTGAAGCCAGTAAGTAAAGAC
The DNA here is from genome assembly GCF_037783145.1 of Equus przewalskii. Lineage (NCBI taxonomy): Eukaryota > Metazoa > Chordata > Mammalia > Perissodactyla > Equidae > Equus > Equus przewalskii. The sequence goes on along the minus strand of NC_091839.1, from coordinate 28,797,670 downwards.
TGGAGGATATGAGTGCTTCTTCAAATGCAAAGATGGCAGTACAAGACTTCAAGAAATGTAAAAATAACAAAGGAAACATGACATCACCAAAGGAAACAATAATTTTCCAGTAACAAAACTCAAAGAAATTGACAAGAATTGCCTGACAAAGAATTCAAAATAATTGTATTGAGAAAGCTCAGTGATCTACAAGAGAACACATATAGACAACTCAAATTGGAAAAATAGTACATGAACAAAATGAGAAGTTCAACAGAAAGACAGAAATCATAACAAAAGAACCAAAGAAAAAATCTGGAGATGAAGAATACAATGAATAAAGTGAAAAATACAATAAAGACTGTCAATAGTAACATGATCAAAGAGAAGAAAGAATCTGTGAACTTGAAGACAATTCATTTGAAATCATCCAGTCAGAGGAGACAAAAGAAAAAAGAATGAAAAGAAATGAAGAAAGCCTACATGATTTATGGGGACATCATCAACAAAACTAAAATACACATCATGGGAGTCACAGAAAGATGCAGAGAGAGAAAGGAATATAAAAATAATTTAAAGAAATAATGTCTGAAAATTTCCCAAATCTGAGGATAGATATGAAACATCCAGGAACCTGAAATTTAAAGGTCCCCAAACAAGTCAGTTCAAAGAAGATTTTACTGAAATATGTTATAACCAAATTGTCAAAAATCAAGACAAAGAGACAGTTTTAAAAGCAGCAGATGAAGAAGCTTTTCACATACAAGGGAATCACCATAAGGCTATCAGCAGAATTCTCAGCAGAAACCTTGCAATCCAGGAGAGAATGGGATGATATATTCAATGTACTAAAAGATAAAAACTGGCAGCCAAGAATATTCTAACCAGCAAAGCTGTCCTTCAGAAATGAGGAGAGAGAAAGTCTTTCCTATAAAATGTGAGGGAGTGCCTCACCCTGAGATATGCATTACAAGAAATGCTAAAGGGAGTTCTTCAAGCTAAAGTGAAAGGATACTAACATGAGTAATACAAAAGTAATGTGAAAACATGAAAATATAAAAGTCACTGATAAAGGCCAATATATATACAAATTCAGAACACTTTAATAATGGTGTGTAAATCACTTATAACTCTAGTATACAGGTTAAGAGACTAAAGTATTAAAAATAATTATAGCTACAGGGGCCAGCCCCATGGCCGAGTGGTTAAATTCACATGCTGCACTTCTGTAGCCCAGGGTTTCACCGGTTGGAACCTGGGTGTGCACATGGCACTGCTCATCAGGCCATGCTGAGGTGTCGTCCCACATAGAACAACCAGAGGTGCTCACAACTAGAATCTACAACTATGTACTGGGGTGCTTTGAGGAGAAGAATTTAAAAAAAAGAAGATTGGCAACAGTTGTTAGCTCAGGTGCCAATCTTTAAAACAATAATAATTATAGCTACAATTATTTGTTGATTGATATACAATATAAAAATATGCAACTTGTGGCATCAAAAACACAAAATGTGGCAGAAGAAAGCAAAGTTTTTGTATATAAGAATTGTAGATATATATGCACCAGAGATTGGATCACCTAAATAGATGAAGCAAACATTAACAGATCTGAAGGGAGAAATAGAAAATGATGTAATAATAGTAGAGGGCTTCAATATCCCCCTTTCAATAATGTACAAATCATCCAGACAGAAAATCAATAAGAAAATATTGGACTTGAACTACACTGTAGACGACGTGGACATAATGGATATATACAGAACATTCCACCAAACAGCAGCAGAATACGCATTCTTCTCAAGCACACACGTAAAATTTATCCAGATAGATTATATATTAGGTCACAAAACAAGTCAGCAAATTTTAAAGATTGAAATCGTATCAGGTATCTTCCCTGTTGTCATTTTTGTTGTTGAGGAAGAGTCACCCTGAGCTAACATCTGTGCCAATCTTCCTCCATTTTGCATGTGGGTCACCATCACAGCATGGCCGCCAACAAGCGGTGTAGGTACACACTTGGGAACTAAACCAAGGCTGCCAAAGTGGAGCATGCCAAACTTAACCACTAGGCCACGGGGCCAGCCCCTCAAGTGTCGTTTCTGATCACAATGGTATGAAGTACAAATCAATAACAGGAGGAAAATTGGAAAATTCACAAATATGTAAATTAAACAACATGCTCCTTAGCAACCAACGAGTCCAAGAAGAAATCAAAAGAGAACAAAAAAAATCTTGAAACAAACAAAAATGGAAACATATCATAGAAAAACTTATAGAATACAGCAAAAGCAATTCTAAGAGGCAGGTCGATAGCAATAAATGCCTATATTAAGAAAAAGGAAAGATCTCAAATAACCAATCTAACTTTACACCTAAAGCAACTGGAAAAAGAAGAAAAGATTAGGTCCAAAGTTAGCAGAAGGAAGGAAATAAGAAACATCAGAGTAGTAATAAATGAAATAGATATTACGAAAGCAATAGAAAAGATCAGTAAAACTGAGTGGTGTTCTTTTGAAAATATAAAAAAAAATTGACAAACCTTTAGCTAAACATAGAAAAAAAAGACAGAAGACTTAAGTAAATAGAATCAGAAATCAAAGAGGAGACATTCAACTGATACCACAGAAATACAAAGGATCATATTACTATGAAGAATTATACACCAACAAGAAAGAGAACCTAGAAGAAATGGATAAATTCCTAGAAACATACATCCTACCAAGACTGAATCATGAAGAAACAGAAAATCTGAACAGACCAATAGTAAGGAGATAGAAGCCATTACTAGGCCAGGACCAAATGGTTTCACTGGTAAATTCTACCAAACATTTAAAAAATAAATACCAATCCTTCTCAAACTCTTCCAAAAATTGAAGAGAAAGGAACACTTCAAATTCATTTTACAAAGCCAGCATCACCCTGATGCCAAAGCCAAACAAGGACACTATAAGAAAAGAAAACTACAGGCCAATATCCCTGATGAACATAGATGCAAAAATCCTCAACAAATTTTAGCAAACAAAATAGAACAACATGTTAAAAGGACCATACACCATTATAAAGGAGGATTTATCCTTATGATGCAAGAATGGTTCAACATCTACAAATCAATAAATGTGATACACCTCATTAATAAGAATGAAGGATAAAATTCATATGATCATCTAAATAGATACAGAAAAAGCATTTGACAAAATTCAACATCCTTTCATGATATAAACTCTTAAGAAATTGGGTATAGAAGGAATATACCTCAACATACTAAAAACCATACATGGCAAGCCTACAGCTCACATCACACTTAACAGCGAAAAAGTGAAAGCTTTCCTCTAAGATCAGGAGCAACACAAGCTGCCCAATCTCACTACTTCTATTCAGCATAATACTGGAAGTCCTAGCCACAACAGTTAGGCAAGAAAAAGAAATATAAGGCATCTAAATTGGAAAGGAAAAGGTAAAATTTTCTCTGTTTGCAGATGACATAATCTTATATATGGATAACTCTAAAGAATTCACCAAAACACTGTTATGAATTAATAAATGAATTAAATTAAGTAGCAGGATACAAAATCAATGTAAAAAATTTAGTTGCACTTCTATACACTAACAACTGACTATCCAAAGGGATAATTAAGAAATGTTACTGCACAAAGGGCAGCATCTGCTTGCCGCGAGACAAAAGCCAATCGTCAAGAGGTGTGATAGTGGCAGAGAAAGGGCATTTTATTAAGCAATAAGCTAGCAAATTGGAAGATGGAGGGACTACTGTCCTAAAGAATCATCTTAAGGGGGACACAGAGTCTTGAAGCAGTTATATAGGCCAGTGGGTGATAGCAGAGGGGGTTAGAAATGGTGACACTCTGGTGTTACAGACTGGGAGTGGCCGCACCAGATAGACTCTCTGTCCAGGGGTCATCACATTCCTAAGGAACTCAAAAGAATGAAGTTATCATCTTATCGCAGCTGGGAGGTACATGCACAAGCAGGGTTCATAAAATCTACAGAGCAGGTGGATATCCTGGAGGGTTCATATCCAGCTGGGTTAGTTAGTCAAAGGTCTTTCAAAGTTACAATATGGTTTCCTTTCTACAATATGGCTTCCCTTATGTCAACCTTGCGTTGAGCCAGTATCAGAAACAATCCCACTTAAAATGGCATCAAAAATAATAAAATACTTAGGAATAAATTTAGTCAAAGAGGTGAAATACCTGTATACTGAAAAATATAAAATATTGATAAAAGAAATGGAAGAAGACACAAATAAATGGAAAGATATCTTGTGTTCATGGTTTGGAAGAATTAATTTATTGGAAGAATAAAATGTCCATACTACTCAAAGCCATCTACAGATTCAATGCAATCCCTATCAAAATTCCAATAGCAGTTTTCACAGAAATAGAAAAAACTATCCTAAAATTTGTACAGAACCACAAAAGACCCTTATATCCAAAGCAATCTTCAGTAAGAACAAAGCTGGAGGTATCACAGTTCCTAATTTCAGACTATATTACAGAGCTATAATACATACAGTCAACTAATGTTTTAAAACGCTCCACCAAGAATACGCAATGGGGAAAGGATAGTCTCTTCAGTAAATGGTGTTAGGAAAACTGGATATCCACATGCAGAAGAATGAAATTGGACAGTTCTTTTACACAAAGATCAACTTAAAATGAATTAAAAATCTGAATGTAAGACCTGAAACTCTAAAACTCCTAGAAGAAATTATAGGGGAAGAACTCCTTGACGTTAGTCTTGGGAATGACTTTTTGAATTTGACACCAAAAACAAAGGTAACAAAAGCAAATATAAATAAGTAGGAATATATCAAACTAAAAAGCTTCTGCACTGCAAAGGAAACAATCAGAAAAATGCAAAGACAACCTAGGGATTAGAACATATTTGCAAACTATATATCTGATGAGGAGTTAATGTTCAAAACATAAAGAACTCATGCAACTCAATGGCAAAAAACAAATAATCCAATTAAAAAATGGGTGAAGTATCTGAATAGACATTTTCCCAAAGAAGTCATACAAATGGCCAACAGGTATATGAAAATATGCTCAGTATCACTAATCATAATGGAAATGCAAATCAAAACCACCATGAGATATCATTTCACATCTATTATAGAACAGCTATTATCAAAAAGACAAAAGATATGGCGCCAACCCAGTGGCCTGGTGGTTAAGTGCTTGCTCTACTTCAGTGGCCCAGAGTTCATGGTTTCAGATCCTGGGTATGGACCTACATACTGTTCATCAAACTACGCTGTGGTGGCATCCCACACACAAAATGGAAGGAGACTGGCACAGATGTTAGCTCAGGGCCAATCTTCCTTACCAAAAAACCCCAAACAAACAAAAAGAGAAAAGATAAGTGTTGGTAAGAATGTGGAGACCAGAGAACCCTTGTGCACTGTTGATGGGAATGTAAATTAGTACATCCATTATGGAAAACAGTATTGAATTTCTTTAAAAAATTATAAAATAAAACTACCATATGATCCGGCAATCCCACTTCTGGGTGTATATCCCAAGGAAACAAAATCACTATTTTGAAGAGATAGCTGCACTCTTATGTTTATTGCAGTATTACTCATAGTTGCCAAAATATGGCTGAGCTAAGTGTCAGTGCATAAATGGATAAAGAATATGTGGTATATACGTACAATGGAACACTATTCAGCCTTAAAAAAAGAAGCAAATCCTGCCATTTTCAACAACATGTATGAAGTGGGAGGACATTACGCTCAGTAAAGTAAGCCAGACACAGAAGGTCAAATACTGCCTGATCTCACTTGTCTGTGGAATCTTTAAAAAGTTGAACTCATAGTAACAGAGTAGAATGGTGGTTACCAGGAGCTGAGGGGTGGGAGAAATGGAGAAGTGCTTGTCAATGGGTACAAACTTTTATTTATAAGATGAATCAGTTCTGGAGATTGAATGTACAGCATAGTGACTATAGTCAATAATGTGTTGAATACTTGAAATTTGCTAGGAGAGCAGGTCTTCACTACACACAAAAAAAGGTCACTATGTGAGTATTTGAGGTGATGGATGTATTAATTAGTTGGATTGTGGTAATCATTTCACAATGTATATGCATATCAAACCATTGCATTGGACACCTTAAACACGTGCAATTTTTTTGAAGAAGATTAGCCCCGAGCTAACATCTGCCACCAATCCTCCTCTTTTTGCTGAAGAAGATTGGCCCTGAGCTAACATCTGTGCCCATCTTCCTCTGTTTTATATGTGGGATGCCTGCCACAGCATGGCTTGGTAAGCAGTGCACAGGTCTGCACCAAGGATCCAAATCGGTGAACCCCGGGCCACCAAAGTGGAGCATGCAAACGTAACTACTGCACTACTAGGCCGGCCCCAAAGATATGCAATTTTTATTTGTTGATCACACATCAATAAAACTGGAAAGAAAGAAAAGATCAAAAAATATACTAACTGATTTATTTCATTTTTATAGCATCCTACGAGATAGGTACTATTATTATCCCATTTTAAAGCCAAGAAAACTGAAGCATATAGATTAAGTAACTTAGAGCTGGGCTTCAAACCCAAACAATCTGGACCCAGAGCCCACACTGTTGACTACTCTTTATGTGATGCCTAACTACACAGACTTTCTACTACCAAGCTATTCTACCTTCTTTATCTTTACTGAAGTAAATTTTGACCTTGAAATAAAAGCTGTTTCTCATAGTCCACAACATAGTATTTATATCTTTTTCCATAATGTCATCCTTCTCTCATTTTCCATCTAAAGAAATAGGACTTCATTTATTCCACACTGAACAGAAATCAGATACTTATAGAATCAGAGAACTCTTTTGGTTCATCTTAGATTTTTTAATCAGTACATACCACTGATCCAATATCTAAGTATTGGGACTCAGAACTGAGTACTAAGAACTGATATAGCTCCTTGAACGTTAGAGTGAAGTAATGGCTTTCAGCCTGTTGGAAGACATCAATCCTTTGAAGGAGAACAACCACAGTAAAGCTATTAAGCAATCAACAGCATTGCTTCAAGACGTGAGTTTCTCTTATATGAATGGTGCTCAAATTTTAGCATGCATCAGAAGCACCTGGAAGGCTTGTTAAAACACAGATCACTGGGCTCCAACCCAACAGTTTCTGATTCAGGAGGTCTAAGGCAGTGTGCAAACAATTTACATTTCTAAAAAGTTCCCAGCTGATGCCAATGCTGCTGATCACGAGACCAGCCTTTGAGAAACATTGACCTAGATCAAGGTTTGCTAATTAGAGCTCCATAGAAACTGGTTTCTTAGAACAATAATGTTTTCTCTGAACACAGGTTTTGTGGTCAAAAAGCTTTGGACATTATACAAATTTGAGGAGTCATAAAATACATTAGTATATTAGTAGAAGTCTTGGAGAAAATCTCCCATTTAATTCAGTTAAATCTAGCTTTTCCCAAACTTACATGACCACCGTTTTTGGCAGAATATCTATTAAATCACATGGAAGTGGTGTTATGGGGGACACTGAGGAATGCTTGGCTGTCATTCAACACTAGTAGATTCAACTCATAAATTAACTTATCAGTTGTTTTTATTTTCTTCTTTGATTTACACAATACCCCATTAATGGCCCTGGGGAATACATTTATCCCTAGTCAAGATTTTTTTTATGAGTGAGATATAATAGAAGCATTGCCAATCCGAGTATCAGATCTCCTGAAATTATGATGTCAGCTGATGGTACAGAGAAGATATATAAAGTTCAAAAGACTGTCAAATTGAGACCAGATATCTAAATAATTTGCATGCACCCTGGCAGAAATAATATAATTGCAATGATATGCCATATTTACTTTGAAATTTGCTAAATCAGCATAAGAAGAAAAAAGCTCCTCTTACATATGCCAGGAAATTGAAAATCATAGTTCTAACATCAAATATGATTAAAGTATTTTACCCATTCTTATCTATGCCAACATCAGTTTGCTGTATGGCAAGAGAAAAAAGAATTCCAAAGCTTTGAACATATGGGATTTTCTTTTCTAACATAAATGTCTCCTCTAGCAACATTCTAGAAGATTGCATTCACTTAGGATAGGCAGATGTTTCCTGAGCTAAGATTAACAAAAGCTCCTAGCATGGTCCTAGGACATGGGATGCAATCAGTAAGTAATATTTTATCTATTTTTTATTATGAATATACTTTTTATTATTTTTTATTAACACATTTTTTAAAGAATAGATTTTATTTACAGAAAATTTGTACAGAGAATAAAAACAGTACAGTTTCCCCTATTATTAACATCTTACTGTATACTACATTTGTTAAAATAAACTAATATTGATACATTATTATTAACTAAAATCCATAGATTATCCAGATTTCTTTAGTTTTTATGTAATATCATTTTTCTGTCCCAGAGTCCTATCCAGGATACAACATTACATGTTTTACATTGTCATGTTTTTTGGCTCCTCTTGGCTGTGACAGTTTCTCAGACTTGCCTTGTTTTTGATGACCTTGACAGTTTTGAGGAGCACTGGTCAGGTCTGGTGTAGGCTGCCCCTCTATAGAAATCATATTTTTCTCACAATTAACCTGGGGCTACAGGTTTTCAGGAGGAATATCACAGAGGTAGCATGTCATTTTTGTCACGTCATCTCAAGGCTACATAGTATCAACATAATTTGTGACTGTTGATGTTGCCGTTGATCACCTGACTGAAGTCATATTTGTCAGGTTTCTCCACTATTTATCCTCTTTTCACCCTTTCCATATTATACTCTTTGCAATAGTCATTATGCGCTGTCCACACTTAGGAAGTGGGGACTTGTGCTCCCCTCATTTAGGGCAGAGTATCTACATAATTTATTTGGAATTCTTCTGCATAGGAGATTTTTCTCTTCTTCTTCAGGTATTAGTTTACTTAATAAATTATCTACATCACTATGGACTCATGGATATTCATTTTATACGGTGGTTGTAATCTAATACTATTTTATTTATTTTGTTGCTCAAACTGTTCCATTCTGGCCACTGACAGCTCTTTCACTTGGTTCCTGTGCTCTTTTGATATATCCTCATCACCCCCATCATTGTGGATTTCTTTCTTTCTTTCAAGTTAGTTACTCCAGGTTCATCTTCTATACTTCCTGCCCCAGAATCAGCAATTTCTCTAAGATCCCTGGTTCTTTTTATTGGAGAATGGTATTAGACTCCAAGACCTGGATCCTAAGTGTGCTTGTTGCTATTGGAATGTCTCTTCTTCCATGCCCTCTCAGTTGTCAGAACAGATAAATATATGTGTGTATACTAAATATACACGTGTGTATGCATAATATGTAGCTCTCTGTACCTTTATTAAATAAGCATGGGCTATTACAGTAATTTAATTTGAATCTCCTGAATATGAACTATTTTGTGATGAGGAATAGGCTTCCTAGAGCAGGTCACCTATGCATGAGTGGTACTGAATAGGTGGTTATGAACAACTATATGCTCTATAAATGGAAGAAGTGAAATCAAATGTGGGTACAAATGAATGGGAACACTGAGTCTTAAAGAGACACTGTGAAAAGGATGAGAAAACAATGTAATCCATTAAGAGAAACAACCAATAAGTGGGCATGTGGTACACATCACTAGTACTGTGCAACACCCCATCCTGCTCTCCTTTTGGCACATTGCACTTACTGGTCCCCTTATGTCAGGCATAGCCATGTGTCTGTTTGCTTGTTGGATCAGGAGAGGAAGCTATGTGTGCCATAGCAAGCTTGATATACAGCGGTGATAGTTCAGAACCCAGGTGTCAGTCTACTAGGGCTGCTACAAGAGAATACCAGAGACTATATGGCTTAAACAAAGTAAATTTGTTTTATCACAGTTCTGGAGGCTGAAAGTCCAAGAGGAAGGCGTTGGCAGGCTTGGCTTCTCCTGAGGCCTTTCTCCTGGGCTTGCAGATGGCCATCTTCTCCCTGTGTCCTCACATGGCCTTTGCTCTGTGTGTGTGCATCCTTGGTGTCTCTCTTCTAAAAAGACATCAGTCACACTGAATTATGGCCTACATTTATGAACTCTTTTATCCTTAATTACCTCCGTAAAGGTCCTCTTCCCAAATCCAGTCACATTGCAGGTTAGAGTTTCAACATATACATTTTGGAGGTAAGCAGTTTAGTTCATACGTCCAAGTACAATTTAGAACAGAAAACACGACATACAAAAAGACAGCACTGTTATAATAATTCATATTTATTTTTACCAGGACTGGGACGAGGAGGCTAGGAGTGCTATAGAAAGCCAACTGATAGTAGTGGGGATGGGAGACTAACTACAAAACCACCCTTTTTTAGGCCATGGTAATCCCTAAAGTGTTCCTCTCAGAAGCCTGTCATACACCTTTGTGCTATGTTCATTTTTTCTTGAACAACAATAAAAGATAAAATACAAACTTTAAATAAAATTAGAAATTAGTTAAAAGAACATGCTAAAAATTTAAATACACACAATTAATTAAAATAAATACAAAAATATATAAATTTTGAGATAAAATTATTACAATAAATCATCATTATCATGAAAGAAATTGGCTGTAAGAGCATACTAAAATCAGCCGTAACAACATACTAAAAATAGCTCATATAAATTAAAATAAGATCAGAAGAAGGACCACAATCAAGAAAGGGACAAAAGAAGGATCCTGTGAGTAGATGCTACTTTTGTGGCTTTTCCTTGGCAGAGCACCTATTAAATCACACAGAACTGGTGCTCTATGGGAGTGAGAGTCACTGCAGGAGTCCCTCCTTGCCAAATTGCTACAGAACATTTCCCCCTTGAATGTCTCACCATTATCCTCATCTTAATATATTTCAAGCTAAACTCATTTTTTAATTTTTCTTTCTAAACTGAATTTATCTTCCTGACTTCATTATTTTTTTCAGCTGTGGTATATTGTGCCATTTTTCATCCATTTTCTCAGAAGAAAAAAGTACCTATTAGCTTGGACTCTTCCTTTTTGTATCCTCTCCTCAGACTCATCAACCAACACCTACTCACCCATACTTTCAGGAAACAAAATACTAAGAAATTGTCACAGGTTAGACAGTGTTCTGGGTACTGGGGATACAGCAATGAGCAATATGAAAATTCAAGAATGTTGCATTTCATATCAGGAGACAGTCATTAAATAAACAAGTGGAAAATAGAGTGATGGGGAAGAGTGATGTCAGCATAATGGAGCAATGAGCTCGTCCCTTGGACTCTCTCCTTTAAAATACAACTAAAAGGACATTCATACTCCAACAGAGGACACACACACAACACAAAAGACATCTGAGAGACCCACTCAGCCCTACCTATGAAGGTGGTGGTGGGGCTGGATTCACCAGAGGAAGTAGAAGCTGAGTGGCAGGGGCTCTGAGGAGAGAGAGGGGCCATGGCTGGGGCAAGTGCATAGATGAGGAAAGGCACCCTGTCCCTACCCGGCACTCCAGCCACAAGATCGCCCAGAGCATGATGCAGAGAGAGAGGCCATGGCTAGGGCAAGTGCTCAGGTGAGGAGAGTTTCTCCAGCCCTGGGCACCCCAGCCCTATGATTGCTTGGATCATGGCACAGAGAGAGAGACAGCAGCTGCTGGAGCCCTGTGAGCACCCAGAGCATCATGCAAACAGAGAGGCAGCAGTGGGGGAGGTAGGCAGGTGTAAGAAAGTGCTCCTTCCCAAACCTAGCACTCCAGTCCTGTGATTACCCAGAGTTTTGCACAGAGAGAGAAGCAGAGGCTGGGGGAAGTGCAGGTGAAGGCGAGTACCCCTCCCTCTGCCCGTTAGTCTAGATCTGCCATTGACTAGAGCATTGCAATGAAAGAAAGGCAGACAGTGGTCACAGCTGGGCAGCCCCTGATTGTGTTAGGCCCAGAATACACAGTGCCTGATTCCCACCCAGTGGCAGCACTTGGCAGCTGCGACCATACAATAACACCATGCAGAGGCAAAAATCCACACCATTAAACAGTATGAGAAAGTATATTAAATCTCCAGACCAGAAGGAAAATGACAGGTACTCAGAAACTGACTCTGAAGACACAGAAATTCATAGCCTAAATGACAAAGAATTCAAAATAGCTATCATAAAAAAAATTCAACAAAATACAAGAAAACACACAAACACAAATTAACGAATTCAGGAACTTCTTCACAAAAGAGATTGTAACAATAAAGAAGAAGTAATCAAAATTGTTGGAGATGAAAAACACAATGGATTAGATAAAGAAAAATCTGGACTCCCTAGACAACAGAATTGACAATATGGAGGATGCAATCAGCCAGTTAGAGGACAGTACTATAGAAATGCTTCAGACGGAGGAGAACTAAGACTAAAATGAAATGAAGAAACTCTCAAAGAAATATCTCATTCAATGGGGAAATGCAACATAAGGATTATAGGTATTAAAGAGGGGGAAGAGAAGGAGAATGAAGCGGATAACTTGTTCAAAGAAATAATAGCGGAGAACTTCCCAAACATAGAGAAGGAGATGGAAATCCACCAGATCAACTTAATAGCTATAGAGAGAGAACTCCATCCAGAAAGAGCAGAATATACATTCTTCTCAAGCACACATGGAACATTCTTAATGATAGACCGTATATTGGGAAACAAGGCAAACCTCAATAAATTTAAGATTGAAATCATATCTACTATATTTTCTGACCATAATGCTACGAAACTAGAAATCAACTACAAGAAAAAAGCTGGAAAAGGAACAAAAATGTGGAGACTAAACAACATGCTACTGAACAACCAATGAGTCGTCAAAGAAATAAAGGGAGAAATCAAAAAATATTTGGAGACAAATGAGAACAAAAACATACCATATCAACACATAGAGGATGCAGCAAAAGCAGTCCTACAAGGGGAATTTTAGCAATACAGGCTCAAGTTAACAAACAAGAAACAGCTCAAATAAATAATCTTAAACTACACCTAACAGAATTAGAAGAAGACAAAGAAACAAAGCCCAAACTCAGCAGAAGGAAGGAAATAATAAAAATTAGAGCAGAAATAAATGAAATTGACACAAAAAAATGTAGAAATGATCAAAGAACAAGCAGCTGGTTCTTTGAGAAGATAAACAAAATTGACAAAAAGCAAGACTCACTAAGAAAAAAAGAGAGAAGCCTCAAATAAATAAAATTAGAAATGAAAGAGGATAAATTATAACAGATACCATAGAAATATAAAAGATTATAAGAGAATATTATGAAAAGCTATATGCCAACTAACTGGACAATCTAGAAGAAATGGATAAATTCTTAGACTCTTACAACCTCCCAAAACTGAATCAAGAAGACATAGAGAATCTGAATAGACCAATCACAAGTAAAGAGATTGAAATAGTAATCAAAAACCTCCCCAAAAGTAAAATTCCAGGACCAGATAACTTCTCTGGGGAATTCTACCAAACATTCAAAGAAAATTTATTAGCTTTTCTTCTCAAAGTATTCCAAAAAATTGAGGAAGATGGAAATATTTTTAACATATTCTTTGAGGCCAAAATCACCCTGATACCAAAGCCAGACAAGAACAACACAAAGAAGGAAAATTACAGGCCAATATTGCTGATGAAAACAGATGCAAAAATCCATAACAACATATTGGCAAACCAAATACAGAAATACATCAAAAAGATCATACACCATGGTCAAGTGGGATTCATACCAGGGACACAGGGATGGTTCAACATCCACAAATAAATCAATATGATACATAACATTAACAAAAGGAGGAAGAAAAATCACAGGATCATCTCAATTGATGCAGAGAAAGCATTTGACAAAATAAAGCATCCATTTATGATAAAAACTCTAAATAAATTGGGTATAAAAGGAAAATACCTCAACATAATAAAGGCCATATATGACAAACCCACAGCAAATATCATTCTCAATGGAGAAAAACTGAAAGCTATCCCTCTAAGAACAGGAACCAGACAAGGATGCCCACTGTCAACACTCTTATTTAACATAGTATTGGAAGTCCTAGCCAGAGCAATCAGGCAAGAAAAAGAAATAAAAGGGATCCACATTCGAAAAGAAGAAGTGAAACTGTCACTCTTTGCAGACGACATGATTTTATATCTAGAAAACCCTAAAGAGTCCACTAAAAACCTTTTAGAAATAATAAAGGAATACAGTCAAGTTGCGGGATACAAAATCAACGTACAAAAATCTGTTGCGTTTCTATACACTAACAACGAAGTAGCAGAAAGAGAAATTAAGAATACAATCCCATCTACAATTGCAACAAAAAGAATAAAATACCTAGGAATAAACTTAAGGAAAGAGGTGAAAGATCTGTACATCGAAAACTATAAAACATTGTTGAAAGAAATCGAAGAAGACACAAAGAAATGGAAAGATATTCCATGCTCTTGGATTGGAAGAGTTAACATTGTTAAAATGTCCATACTTCCTAAAGCAATCTATAGATTCAATGAAATCCCTATCAAAGTTCCAACAACATTATTTACAGAAATAGAACAAAGAATCCTAAAATTTATATGGAAAAACAAAAGACCCCAAATAGCCAAAGGATTCCTAGGAAAAAGAACAAAGCTGGAAGTATCACATTCCCGTATTTCAAATTATACTACAAAGCCGTACTAACCAAAACAGCATGGTACTGGCACAAAAACAGAGACACAGATCAATGGAACAAAATTGAGAGCCCAGAAGTAAACCCACACGTTTATAGACAGCTAATATTCCACAAGGGAGCCAAGAGCATACGATGGGGAAAGGAGAGTCTCTTCAATAAAAGGTGTTGGGAAAACTGGACAGCCACATGCAAAAGAAAGAAAGTAGACCATTCCCTTACACCATGCACAAAAATCAACTCAAAATGGATTAAAGACTTGAGTGTAAGACCCCAAACCATGAGACTTCTAGAAGAAAACATAGGCAGTACGCTCTATGACATTGGTCTGAGCAGCATATTTTCAAGTCCCATGTCTGACCGGGCAAGGGAAACAAAAGAAAAAATGAACAAATGGAACTACATCAAAGTAAAAATTTTCTGCACAGCAAAGGAAACCATCAACAAAACGAAAAGACAACCAAACAATTGGGAGAAGATATTTGCAAACCACATATCAGATAAGGGGTTAATATCCAAAATATACAAAGAACTCATACAGCTCAACAACAACAAAAAAAACCAACAATTCAATTAGAAAATGGGCAAAAGATCTGAACAGAGATTTCTCCAAAGAAGATATACAGATGGCCAATAGGCATATGAAAAGATGCTCAACATCATTAGCTATCAGGGAAATGCAAATCAAAACTACAATGAGGTATCACCTCACTCCGGTCAGAATGGCTATAATGAACAAGACAGGAAACAACAAATATTGGAGAGGGTGTGGAGAGAAGGGAACCCTTGTTCACTGCTGGTCGCAGTGCAAACTGGTGCAGCCACTATGGAAAGCAGTTTGGAGTATCCTCAGAAAATTAAGGATAGATCTACCATATGATCCAGCTATTCCACTGCTGGGTATTTATCCAAAGAGCTTGAAAATACAAAGGCATAAAGATACTTACACCCCTATGTTCATTGCGGCATTATACACAATAGCCAAGACTTGGAAGCAACCTAGGTGACCATCAAGGGACGAATGGATAAAGAAGATGTATTTATACACGATGGACTACTACTCAGCCATAAGAAATGACGAAATCCAGCCATTTGTGAAAACATGGATGGACCTTGAGAGTATTACGCTGAATGAAATAAGTCAGAGGGAGAAAGTCAAATACCATATGATGTCACTCATAAGTAGAAGATAAAAACGACAAAAAAAAAAATACAACACATAGCATTGGAGATTGGACTGGTGGTTACCATTGGGAAAGGGGGGAGGGAAAAAGGGGTGATTAGGGTCACATGTGAGGGGATGCACTATAATTAGTGTTCGGGTGGTGAACATGATGTAATGTATACAGAATTTGAAATATGATGTACGTCCGAAAAAAATAAAAATTAAAAAAAAGTATTTTCAAATTGTAGAAAATCTTTTATACTACAAGTCTCAACATTTCACTTTTTGCTGTAACTTACAACTGCATTTAAAGAAATATGTGTTAATAGCTGATTAGTGTATGATTTAGAATTGGTCTACCAAATGTTACCCTGAATTATGTGTCAAATAAGGAGAGCTAATCTACTAAATTTAGAGCCTTCATAGAATGTTCCCACTGCCTCCTAAAATCCTTTGTTGGATGAAGCAAGGGATACTTTAATGTGATAGCAGAATAATATCTTCCCTCCCCCACCCCCCACCACGAAAAAGATGTTCCTGTACATAGGAAAAGAGACTGTACAGACCCAGGCAGGACCAATGTAACCACAAGAGTACTTAAAAGGGAAAGGAGGCAGGAGAGTCAGAGAGGAAGATGTGATTGCAGAAGCAGAGGGCAGAGTGAGGCCATGATTGCTGGCTTTGAAGATGGAAGAAGGCTGCAGCCAAGGAATGAGAACAGCCCCTAGAAGTTGGAAAAGGCAAGGAAATAGACGGCCCCCCCCAGAGCCTCAGAAGGAACACAACCCTGCTGACATCCTGATTTTAGCCCACTGGGAATTCTGACCTCCAAAACTGTAAGAGAATAAATTTGTATTGTTTAAGCCAGTAAGTTTGTGGTCATTTGTTACCGCAGCAATAGGAAACTAACACACTTAATTAAATCAATTCATAGTGATTGTAAGTGTTTGAAATAAATGTATAGAAACACCTGAATAGACTGCTCACAAAAATGGGCAGAACAGTTACTGCCACTTCAGTTCGCTTGTAAAAAATAACAATTGCTAATTTGTCTCCAGGGTTGATACTGTTATGATCCCACCAAGGCCCTATCCAAATTTTGTTTGGAAATAATAGGTTTTATCTATTTACAATTTTTCATCTTTATTTTAAAGCACCAAGTGGTCTATTTGTTACTTAGAGGAAATCTTTTTTTTAAAGCGACTTTATTGAGGTATGATTGACATAGGAAAAGCTGTATATATTTGATGTACACAACTGATGCGTTGGGAGGTAAGTATACACCTGTGAAACCGTCACCACAATCTATGCCATAAATATATCCACAACTTCCAAAAGTTTCCTCCTGCCCTCTTTATTATTTATTTTGTGATAAGAACACAACCTAAGATCTACTCTCTTAAATTTTTAAGTATATGGTACAATCTTGTTCACTATAGTCACTACGCTGTATAGTAGATCTCTAGGACTTATTCACTCTGTATAACTGAAACTTGGTACCCTTTGACTAACACCTCTCCCCTTCCCCCTCCCCCAGCCCCTGGCAACCACCACTTTACTCTCTGCTTCATGAGTTTGACTATTTTAGATTCCTCAAATAAGCAGTATCATGCAGTATTTGTCCTTCTATATCTGGCTAATTTCACTTAGCATAATGTTTTCCAGTTCATTCATGTTGTCACAAATGGGAAGATTTCCCTCTTTTTTAAGGCTAAGTAATATGCCGGTGTGTGTTTGTGTGTGTGCGTGTGTGCGTATTTATATATATATATTTATACCACATTTTCTATCTTTATTCATTGAGGAAATCTTTATTACTATTAAAAAAGGAATAAACTCTGATGTATTTGCTCAAATATTTCACAGCTTTTATTCAAACTAGTGCACTATGAAGAATCTCTATGGCCTTATGACCAACAAAGGATTTGTTTCCATGTATGCACTTTACTATAGAATTAAATCACTGAGTGGCAATTTGGGTTTTTTTTTTCAGTTGTTTTAATTCAACAAACATTCATTAAACATGCACTATGCAAGAGCTCACATTCCATTCACAGACCCATTCTGCCACTACCAAGTTGCCCAAAATAAAAGATTTCTTGCTGTATTTCTAAATTCACTAATCAAGAATGTGAGTGTCTCACAAATATTTTACAATTTTCTTTCCTTTAGGAATTACCAATAAAATAAAGTGTGATGATCATTTGGATGTAACACAACACCTATTTTTGGCCCATATTTTTAGCCAAAAATACCCAAAATAACATGCCAACCAAGTAAATATAAACCTATTATACCTCAAATAAAGAATCAATCAGTAATTATTTGAGAGAGGCCTAAGAAGAATTGAGTACTTTTTCGTGTGCCTAGTATTATTTTTTATAGACACACATTTAAAGGCTTTCTAAAAGGGCATTTTCTTGTGTAAGGTGGTGGTATAAAAGAATGCAATTGAGGTGTGTTCATTAGCCTGAATTTTTGTTGAAAACGGTGGGATACTTGTTTTTGATTTGAAATGTTCATGGGATAGTATTTTCTTAGGTAGTTCAGACACTTGAGATTTTCCAATATTTGCAAAGTACAGATTTTCACCTACTCTGAGAGTTTTCTAAATCAACGTTAACAAGTGGAGACAACATCCGAATGCCAAAAAACAAAGAACAAAATTCCACAAGCTCTAGAGATTAAAGAGGTAGGTGAGATGTACTTTTAAAATGATTAACTTAAGTATATCCAACAGTTATTTTGTTTTAAAAAATTTGGTTTAAAATACATTATAAAATTATTAAATGAGACAGCTATATTCTGTGTTTTTTCCCAATTTAAGATACTATTTAAGTACTATAGGCAAACAGGGTATGGGATTATCAAAATTGCCTACATCACCCTCTGTCTTGTCATGGAATCACTGCCTATTAGAATTAGGCTACAATTTGAGACCATCTCCTCTGGTTCTTTCATTTCTCAGATAAGAAAATTGAAGCCAAGAAAAAAGTACTTCAGTATAGCAAAAACCAAACTTCTACTCCAGACTTTCCTAAAATTTCTCAGTTCACAGAGCCCTTAGGTTCTCAACAAGTTTTCTTATGATGCTCCTAGTACAAAACAAATACGTAACAGTTATGTTTATTAAATAGTTACATTCAAACAACTTAATAAATCATTTATGCTCTAACAACTCAGTAGCCATTTAAACAAAATCATACATATTAATTGAAATAAAACAATAGCATCTTCATTTCATTCTTTTTAAATTTCATTCTTAATCACGATTATTATCACAATTATGCTCCAGCAGGACACTGCACGATTTTTCAAACCTTGGAATCAGGTTACATACTGCCACCCTCAATCGTGTTCCACGTTCATTTTCACGTGCTACTTGCTTCTTATCACAGTGACTGTTGAAGCCTCACAAAAATATGATGTAATTTAAGGAAATGTAGTGTGACAATATGTTACAGGCTCTTAACATCAGCCCTGATATCAGTTCCACCACATTGAACCCAGCGTATATGGGGTTAAAACTAAAACACACCACCCCCTTTCCTGCTTCTCTAGCTCCACTCACGTGTAAATACCTGTTTCTTTAAACTTTGACTCCTTGAGCTTTACAAGTAAACGGGAGTTACAAATTGTTAAAAGCCCAGGTGGCCTGGAGTTGGAGGCACACTAAAGTTTAACTTAGTTAATTCATGTGTCCTTGAAGTTTGCCAGGAAAGCCGCTGTCTCAAGAATATCAAGGATTAGAGGCTTCCCAGACCTCAACTCCTGACTCCAGGCGCTCGAACCCACCTCAAACAGGAAGAGGAGACAAGAGACAATGGCGAAGGACGCCCACCTGCCATCCTCCTATCTCACCCTGCACCCGCCCCGCCCCCCCCCCCCCCCCCCCCCCGCCTCGCTGCAAGCAGCCTATCAAGGCCAAACGCAGGCTGGTGGAAAAGCACTGACCTGCACAAGCTACATGTTCCCCCTCCCCTACCCAAAACCCCAAATAGAAATCCCTACCCGCTCCTCATCGGGGAGCTAGCAATTTTTGAGGCATAAGCCCTTGCTTTGCTCCCTGTGCCTGGCATAGTAAAAGACTTTCCTCTTCCACTCAAGACTCTGTTCTCGTTATTTGGATTGGCATCAGGTTCAGAGACCGAAATTTTGGTTACAATAATATCAAAACTGTGAACTAGCTTGAGCTAGTAGTTTGTGCAGCGTCCAACATACGTCAAATCTTACTGTTTCCCTTGAAAAGTGTTAAAATACTTCCTGGTACCCTGTGAGTTCACTGTCTGTGTCCCAGGGTGTTCTTGAACTCAGTTGGAGAACCATGGTATAGACAAGATAGAGAAGGGCCTAGAGTTCAGAATTCCTGATTCTAAGTTCAATGTTCTTTCCACTATATTAAAAATTCATAGGGAATATATTTTATTTCTGTTTAATTTAAATATGTTTTGTTCTACTTTAGCAAATGGACTTTCTCATGTACCAGGCAGAGTATTAAAATAATTTGCTCAACATTACATAGCTGCAGAATTCACCCTTTCATCTTATAAGGGGCTTTCTCACTCCTATTCTGAATCGTAATGTCAAGAGTTATATACACAAATTTTTTTTACAGTATAGTATGGTGATTAAGATCAAAAATTCTGGAGTCTATTACCTAGGTTCAAATACCAGTTCTGCCACTTATTCAGCTGAGTTAAATTACTTAAACTCTGTACTTCAAGTTCTTCATTTGTAAAGTAGAGATAATAATATCTACTGCGGAGTAGTGGTGAGTACCAAATTAGCTGTTCCTAATAAATTATATGAGTTGAGTCAGAATAGAATTCTTCCACTATTTTTCGGTCCTCATCACCACGCACATATCACATGGCATTTCAAGTTTACATATTACAGTATTGCCTATTATCGTTACTTTATAAAGCACTTTAGGCTCTATTCATTTCTACCTATGTTGATTTTAAAATGTAAATGCCATACTAAATCTCATTTTTAAAAACATGACATTGAAATATTGACCTGACATACAAGTTATGTTTTTCACATAATAAGATGAAAAGGTACATACTATGAACAGAGGGAAAAGGACGCATACAGATGATATAGCTTATAAACACTATATTTGGAATCGCATTTTATACTCTACTATTTTTACATAAATCCCAAAATATTAGTCTTTGTGTGTCATGTATGCTTAAATT
This sequence comes from Equus przewalskii, assembly GCF_037783145.1. Classification (NCBI taxonomy): domain Eukaryota; kingdom Metazoa; phylum Chordata; class Mammalia; order Perissodactyla; family Equidae; genus Equus; species Equus przewalskii. The sequence goes on along the minus strand of NC_091839.1, from coordinate 28,776,673 downwards.
TGTTCTCATTGAAGGTGGGAGGCCTGGGGAGTATAATGTCTATAGTACTCAGAAGAAAATTAATTATAAAATATTTAAAAGTCATCATATTTTGAATATCTTTTGCTTTGCCCTCTCAGGTCACATCTTTTGTCCATGAGAAAACAATTTTCTTAGTTATATCTATGTTGATCTTGAATATTGAGCTAATGTAAGGTCTAATAATAAAATCTCAACCCCGTAAGATCTAATTAAATAGACAGCTATCAGATTTGACTGTTCAGAATATCATCTTCAGAAATGAAAATATTTTATTTATATTTTGAAATTATGAGTTCATTATGGCCTGTGAGGACATACAAATAATTCAAGCTGTATTCATTAAAAATGCTTATTAAATGGTGAAAGAAAAACAAGTCATGAACAAATTCTCTAACCACATTATCCACCTACACAAAGCTCTATGACTAATGTGAGTGTCAAAAGCACAGAATTTAGAAATGCAGCAATACTCAACAAGTAATTCCTCAAGATCCAATAGGTATCAATTAGACATTTTTATTCTCTGAGGTCTTTTGTAACATTTATGCAATTTGAACAATTTGGTTCAATTTAGATGAGTTAAAATTCATCTTAGAGGTATGTATGAATAATATTGACTTTAAAATGCTGTACATTTAGAATCCTTCTTTCATTATAGTCCAAATGAGTACAGCAGGATAGCATTTTTTGACAGACACATGTGTGTGGACGTAAGCAGATAAATAGATTGTTTCCTTATCCTAAAATGTTTGTGTAGGAAATTCTTCCCTTATTTGACGTGTTAGGATCTCAGAGTAAGTATATACATTAAAACTATCTTTCTGGTATAAATAAAATAAAATTGTGAACAAACCTTACTTAAGAATCTAGGTTGCAGAGAAAAATTCAATTCAGCAATTATGTGTTTAACTCATCCTAGGCTTTGGCATTCAGTAGGCCAGTGGTTCAGATCAGAATGAGATATGAAAAATGACCAATTAGAAATACAGAGTTCCACCATCAGGCATCTTGAACCAAATCTCCAGAATCAAAATGTCTCAAATGGGGCCAGGCCTTTTGCATTTTTTAAGCACCAGAGGTAACTGTGATGCTCAGACAGGGTTGACAAACACCAGTGTAGGAACTTTTAAAGGCCTTGATTTGAACCTGAAGAATGGGTAAAATTTTCTGTAGTTTGGAAACAGAGGGAAGAATTCTACAAAGAATTAGTACAATTAATAAAGTATGAAAAAGTTAGTATTATTTACCAATTTCTATGCATCATTCCAAGTCAAGCTCAAGTTGACCATCATGCATACTATTCTGATTCCACGCGCTTTGTGTTCTAGCCTCAGCAGTCTACTCTTGATTCTTGAAAGTCCAGTCATAGGTTTACCTTTGTGCTTTTGCTCTGCCTGCTCCACTTGGTCAACTAAAGACTAATCAAGAGGAGAGATTACAGGAAAAGCACTCAAACCTAAACAAAATGTATAAATACCTTTTCTATCACCTTTCTATGAACATTTCCACATATTCCAGCTAAATTAATCACTCCCACTTTTATCTTCTGATAGCATTTTGTTCATGCCACTTTTATAGATTAATCATCTTACAGTGTAGAGTCATTTGTGTTTTGCATAGTTTTATCATGACTTCTTTAGGTAGAAAGCTAAGTCTTAGTACTTTTTGCATCCCTAAAAAGCTAATGCAGATATGTATAAATATTTGTCTCATCATGCTGAAGCTCATCTGATATTTTGTCTTTCTTCCATAGAATTTACTGTAAATCTGTCTTTTATTACCATCGTGTGTGGGTGTATATTTGTGCATGTTTGGGAATGTGATGTCTGCTACTTGTCTGGAAGTTCCTTGAGAGAAGGGACTGAGCATTATCCTACTCTGAATCGACTGACCACTCCTATAGAATATAGTAGATACTTGTTTCCTGTTCATTGATTTGGGGCTGGCTTAATTGTATCCATGAGTAATTATTGGGATAACAGGTTACAAGGAAGAGATTTTAGAAGACATTGAATGTTATGATAAAATGTTGACTTGATTCAGTAGAGAATGAATCCTCCTTATGGTTTCTTGAAGGGACAAGAAATTTGGAGTATAGTTGGAAAGAGAGCTTTCTCTACTCCTTGTTAATTGTATAATTTTGCTGAGTTCTCATAACTTTTCTACATCTCAATTTTATCTTTGTGAAAAGAGATAGTTGGACTACATCAGTGGATCCCAAACTTCAGTGATAATCAGAATTGACTGGGGAAGATATATTAAAAATACAGATTTCTTGTTCCTACCCAAGTTCAACTAAACTTGAATCTCTAGGATTGGACCCCAGGAGTCCATATTTTTAAAACATTTCCAGCTGATTCTGATAATAGGTCAAGAATAGTCCATGGACCAGTAGCACCAGCCATCACCTGGGAACTTAAAAATGCAAATTGTCGATCTATACCCTGGACCTACTGAATCAGACACTCTGGAGTGTGGCACAGCAATCTGTGCTGTGACAACCTGTCCAGGTGATCCTGATGCACAACAAAATTTGAGAACCGTTGGGAGAGATGAGGTATAAAATACGTTTCAATTTTGAAATTCAGTGATTATATGATCAAAGGTAAACAGGAAGACAAATCAAGAGGAAAGTCTAGAGGAAAGGTACTGAGGTCTACACAAAACACATGTTACATGTGTAATAATTACCTCTTCTAGCACGGAAAAGATGAATTTGGTCTTTAGCCATAACAGAAATTGCACATTCAGCATCCAAATATCAGATATCATCTTTTCTTAGAAGTGTGTCCCTACGTCTACACCTAAACTGCACTAAATACGCTTGTGCTGTCTCCTCCTCTACTCCAATGACGTCCTCTGAAGATACTTTTTATAGCATTTATAATACAGTATTACTATAATTTATTCTCAGCTGCTTAGGGACAAGGACTATTTCTTGTCATCTCGGTAAGCCTACCTCCTAACACAGTGTCTGGTCCCTCGTGGACATTCCAGAAGGTTTAATAAATGAGTAAAATCATAGACTCTAAGAATGGGTGATACAAAATCTGGTTCTAATGGACCATCTCTGTTGACTTTCTAATCAAATCAAGATTATTAGGTGATTTAAAATTTTCTATTTTGAATAAAAATGCCAACTTTTCAATTGCTCATGTAACACTTCATAATTATTTTTAGGAATAAATGAAGCTATAATAAGAAATGCCCAATAAGATAAACAGTCAAACACGTAGTAGTCAGCTTTGACTAAGCTACCTCAGATTTTGGCTGGATACAATATTATTGTAAGCTGGAAGCTTAAACTATCTCTAAAGAAACACCTGAAATGTTACAATAATATAAAAATAAAACAAAGATAAAAGTTTTTGTTCAGCACTGTTGGGAAAACATTTTTCCTAAGTTGCAGATATAAAAATATTTGCACATGTTTTAAAGATTAAAGTTGAAAGTCCATTATTTAATGGCTAACAGCTGTCTAATGCAAAAAAAGATGCCTTCTCTTTATTAAATTTGAGAAGAAATTTGCTAAGTATTGGAAAAACAGTTTTCACCTTTTCAGAACTATGAAAAATAATATGGGAAGCCTTATTTCATAGAAGAAAATATCAGTTTTATTGTTCTCCCTTTTTCTTTTAAAAAAATTTACTGATATCAAAATAAAAATCTAATTTATAGTACTATGAATTTTATCCTATCCCAAGGTCTAAACTTTTCTTCCTTGTGATAAGATACGTCTGATTCTTCTAGGCTAATAGGAAATGGAAACTGACACATGTGTTTTCATCTAATTTAGGAAACATCTATTCTGTATAGACTTGCACATGGCACTTTTCAACCACATTTTCTTTCTTGATTGCATTTCTTCTTTTTGCATGGAAACTTTCTGAAATGGGTGTCATTGTTTAGTTTTTCTAAACCTCTTCTTTCTAATCAATTTATGACTCTCTGACAATTGTATTACTCTTTGGTGGTTGGTATATCTAATTATAATTCATGTAAATAATTACATGAGCTGAGGCTAATTAATTTATTAATATGAAGCTACTCATTGGCTGTCCTATATAGTATATTCTGAGCCTGCGTAGAAAGAAACCTTCTTAAACTCAAGATCACCTTTCCTTTAGGGCCATTTCTTCAGAGACCTGAATGGGACAGGCTCCAGCTCAGTTCACCAGGCTCCTCAATGAAACATTCCCAATAAATTCTGTTACTCTCTAACCCAGTTTTTGCACATCTTTTTCAAGGGAAAAGCATCTGAACTAGTCAAAAGCACTGTCTTCTTTCAATTAATTCCACCTCAGAAACACAGCTTCAAGATGACAGGTAGCAGTTAAGCTTTGGGTACAGAAGCGTCAAGCTGTCACTGACCACTGGATATCTCAGGGGTGTACAATAAGCTCCAGAGCTTCTGCTATTTTTGCTGTGGTGGATCCTGGCTATAAGAGAGGATACAGCTAGAACCTCTGATTAAATTGAAATGTCTGCATCATCTTTTATTGTAGTTTCACTGTATAATTCAATTGTTTAAGGTGCGTTCTTCAAGATAAACATGATACTACTGCCTCTCCTTAAGAGCATTGTTTTGCTAGTAACTTTAAAGAATATAGAGTGACTCATGCACCCTCGTTTTATTTTCCTTTGTGGCCAAAGACAAGTATCTTGAGAGAGTTGACTGCAATTAGAAGTTCAGTCTTTGATCACTGAAAAAACTGATGATAACTGGACCAGAACGCTGGACTCAGCAGCACCCCCGCCCTCCTCTCACCTCTTCCTCTAACCTGCCCCAAGAGGAAAGCAAGCAGAAGTCTTGGGTGAGTGATTCTTCGTATTGATGGTAAAAAAGCTGAAGTCTTGAATGACCCAACTAAATCTAAGAATCATGATGATTTTAAGAAAATATTGAAACTCATGGAACTATCCTGAAATAAAAACTTTTTATGTGTAATTTTGAGTGTTTTGATTACATTCTCAATGTTAATTTGTTCCATCGTTGTCTTCTTCTTAAAAAGACAAATATCAGAGAATTCTGTCTTCGTAGTTCTGAGTTTATTATAAATATTGGATTGAGATTCAAAGTCCTATATCTAAAGAAATAGCATACTTTAAACAGTTTAAGTATAGTTTCTTCTTAAAAAGTCCACTTTGAAGAGAAATAAACCAAGCATCACTCAAAGAAGCATGAAACCAAAGATAATGGTACAAAAAAATAGTGTTTTACTTTAAAATAAAATAAAATAAAGTTACCCTAAGATTAGTCTTCTATGATTTTAAAGGTGTAAGTACTAAAACTTTTAAAGAATTTCATGAAAATTTTTTAAAGAAAAAGTCCAAAATGTTAACATTTTTTATCTCTGAGACTTTGATTAAACATTCTTCTTTTTCCTTTCCTATATTTTCTAAACAAATGTATATTACCTCAAAAACCAGAGCATATAAATTCCATTACATATTCTCAGAAATTTCAATGACACTTGCTGTTTTTGAAAATATTCAGTACGTTTTCAGTGTTTTGGATGACAAAAGTGACTTATCCTTTGTTCCCCCTCTTACTCATATTCCCAATGAGCCAGAATCAAGACACTTACTTGCCTTTGAGTTCCTCAGACATGACTTTACAAGATCCTTGGCATGGTTTGTTTATATTGTCATTTCTGGAAAATTTTCAAATTTTCAATTTCTGGAAAAAAATCAAAATGGACTTAGAGACAGTAAAGAATAATACCTGAAAAGGTGAAGAAAACTTACTTTGCCCACATGGAACCAAGAGCTTTTATTTTCACTGCTTCAAATATTCTTCATCCACAAGATCTCTCTATCAGTCAAAAATGTAAGCAAAAAAAATGTTGTTTTCATTAAGCCTACTCTCAAAACAGACTCAGGGGTGAAGTCAGGAGCAAGAATTCTGACTAAAAATTACACTTGGGACAAACAAAAAAGAGAGAGAAAGAACATTTTGTTGCTTCTGTTCCAGAGCCCATTAACACAAATCTTTACTACTGTAGACCGTTTTCCACAGAATTCTACCAGAGAACATATTGCACCCAAGAATCAGATAACCCTGTAAAATGTCCTTGTTAAAAAGTTTCATTGCTAACAAAGTCTCAGAAATTTCCATTCTACCCTATCTCCCTTGTTCTCACCCCCAGATGTTTATTGCAGTGGTTCCACTAAAGTAGGGAGAGCAGGCACCTTCCCCAGACTTTGACGTGAGAGACCACATCCTGCGCATAGCTGCCTCACTCAAACAATTGTCCCATAAAGCTCAGGAGGTGCTAACTCCAGAGAGTTTGGATAAGAAATAATTATACCTCACTAGCCTAAAATTTCAAGAATATAAATGTTTAGGATCAGATTTGAGTGCTCATAATTCAAGAGGAGGAAATGAAAAAAGCATTAAGAACTGCCTAATATATCCTCAGGAGGTAAGTTAATGTTCTTCAGAGAAGACATTTCTCACCAAAGAATCATTTCTCTTAAAGGAAATAGGAGAAATCATATTATATGCAAAATCAGAACCCAAAAGCTGTTAATCTTAATACTTTTGTTAGTAACCTATTTAGGTCTGATAATTAACAATTAAGAACACATCTTTTTCATGGTTTAGTGACGATTTTACTAACTGAAAAGCATTTTAGATGTAGTGATGGATTTTAGTGCTTTAACTTCTGTATACTTAAAAATTCTGGTTATTCTATTTTTTTAATTGAAGTTATGATAGTTTACAACCTTGTGAAATTTCAGTTGTGCATTATTATTTGTCAGTCATATTGTAGGTGCACTACTTCACCCTTTGTGCCCACCCCCCCCACACACCCCCTTTCCCCTGGTAACCACTAATCTGTTCTCTTTGTCCATGTGTTTTTTTACCTTCCACATATGAGTGGAATCATACAGAGTTTCTCTTTCTCTTACTTATTTCAATTAACATAATACCCTCAAGGTCTAGCCATGTTGTCGTGAATGGGATGATTATGTCTTTTTTATGGCTGAGTAGTATTCCATTGTATACATATTCCATATCTTCTTTAACTATTCATCAGTCAATGGGCACTTGGGTTGTTTCCATGTTTTGGCTATTATGAATAATGCTGCACTGAACATAGGGGTGCATGAGTCTCTTTGAATTGCTGTTTTCAAGTTCTTTGGATAGATACCCAGTAATGGGATGTCTGGGTCATATGGTAGTTCTGTTTTTAATGTTTTGAGACATCTCCATTCTGCTTTCCATAGTGGCTACACCAGTTTGCATTCCCACCAGTAGAGTATGAGGGTTCCTTTTTCTCCTCAGCCTCTCCAACATTTGCTATTTTTCGTCTTGGTTATTTTAGCCATTCTAACAGGTGTAAGGTGCTGTCTTAGCGTAGTTTTGATTTGCATTTCCCTGATGATCAGCTATGATGAGCATCTTTTCATGTGTTTATTGGCCATCCATATATCTTCTTTGGAGAAATGTCTGTTCATATTCCCTGTCCATTTTTTGATTGAGTTGTTTGATTTTTTGTTGTTGAATTGTGTGAGTTCTTTATATGTTATGGAGATTAACCCTTTGTTGGATATATGATTTGCAAATATTTTTTCCCAGTTGGTGGGTTGTGTTTTTGTTTCAGTCCTCTTTTCCCTGCCTTGTAGAAGCTCTTTATTTTAGCCTGTCTTTAGTCCATTTGTTTATTCTTTCTACCATTTCCCTTCTCTGAGAAGAAATGGTGTCTGAAAAGATCCTTTTAAGATTGATCTCAGAGTGTCCTGCCTATATTTTGTTCTAGAAGTCTTATGGTTTCAGGTCTTACCTTTAAGTCTTTGACCCATTTTGAGTTAATTTTTGTGAATAGTGTAAAAGAAGGGTCTATTTTCATTCTTTTACAGGTGGCTGTCCAGTTTTCTCAACACCATTTGTTGAAGAGACTTTTCTTTCTCCATTGTTATGTTCACAGCTCCTTTGTCAAAGATGTCCATAGATGTGTGGTTTTATTTCCGGGCTTTCAATTCTATCCATTGATCTGTGTGCCTGTTTTTGTACCAGTACCATGCTGTTTTGATTACGATAGATTTGTAGAACATTTTGAAGTCAGGGATTGTGATGATTCCAGCTTTGTTCTTGTTTCTCAGGATTGCTTTAGCAATTTGGGGTCTTTTGTTGCCCCATATGACTTTTAGGATTCTTTGTTCTATTTCTGTGAAGAATGTCATTGGGATTCTGATTGAAATTGCATTGAATCTGTAGATTGCTTTAGGTAGTATGGACATTTTAACTACATTTATTCTTCCAATCTATGTGCATGGAATGTCTTTCCATTTCTGTATGTCATCATCAATTTCTTTCTGGATAGTCTTGTAGTTTTCATTGTATAGGTCTTTCACTTCCTTGGTTAAATTTGTTCCAAATTATTTTACTGTTTTTGTTGTGATTGTGAATGGGGTTGTGTTCTTGAGGTCTTCTGTTAGTTCGTTATTAGAGTATAGAAATACTACTGATTTATATATGTTGATTTTGTATCCTGCAACCTTGCTGCAATTGTTGTTTACTTCTAGTAGCTTTCTGAGGGACTTTTAAGGTTTTCTATATATAAGACCATATTGTCTGCAAAGAGTGAGAGTTTCACTTCTTCATTGCCTATTTGGATTCCTTTTATTTCTTTTTCTTGCCTAATTGCTCTGGCCAAAACCTCCAGTATTATGTTGAATAGGAGTGGTGAGAGTGGGCACAATTGTTTTATTCCTGTTCTCAGAGGGATGGCTTTCAGTTTTTCTGCATTGAGTATGATGTTGGCTATGGGTTTGTCATATATGGCCTTTATTATTTTGAAGTACTTTCCTTCTATACCCATTTTATTGAGAGTTTTTATCATAAGTGGATGTTGGATCTTTTCTAATGCTTTCTCTGTATCTATTGAGATGAAATGTGCTTTTCGTTCCTCATTGCGTTAATGTGGTGTATCACATTGATGGACTTGTGGATGTTGAACCATCCCTGTGTCCCTGGTATGAATCCCACTTGATCATGGTGTATGATCTTTTTAATGTATTGCTGTATTCAAGTTGCCAATATTTTGTTGAGGATTTTTGCATCTATGATCATCAGTGATATTGGCCTGCAGTTTTCCTTCTTTGTGTTGTCCTTTTCTGGTTTTGGGATCAGCATGATATGGGCCTCAAAGAACGTGTTAGGAAGTTTTCCATCTTCCTCAATTTTCCGGAATACTTTCTGAAAGATAGGTATTATATTTTCTTTGAATGTTTGGTGGAATTCTCCAGAGAACTTACCTCGTCCTGGACTTTTAGTTTTGGGGAGATTTCTTGTTTCTGTTTCAATTCATTTGCTTTTTTAATTTAAATTTTTATTTCTTTTGGATGTACATCATATTTCAAATTCTGTGTACATTACATCATGTTCACCACCCGAACACTAATTATAGTGCATCCCCTCACATGTGACCCTAATCACCCCTTTTTCCCTCTCCCCTCCCCCCTTCCCCAATGGTAACCACCAGTCTAATCTCCAATGCTATGTGTTGTGTTTTTTTTGTCGTTTTTATCTTCTACTTATGAGTGACATCATACGGTATTTGACTTTCTCCCTCTGACTTATTTCACTCACCATAATACCCTCAAGGTCCATCCATGTTGTCACAAATGGCCGGATTTCATCATTTCTTATGGCTGAGTAGTAGTCCATCATGTATAAATACCTCATCTTCTTTATCCATTCATCCCTTGATGGGCACCTAGGTTGCTTCCAAGTCTTGGCTATTGTGTATAATGCCGCAATGAACATAGGGGTGCAAGTATCTTTATGCCTTTGTATTTTCAAGTTCTTTGGATAAATACCCAGCAGTGGAGTAGCTGGATCATATGGTAGATCTATCCTTAATTTTCTGAGGATACTCCAAACTGCTTTCCATAGTGGCTGCACCAGTTTGCACTGCCACCAGCGGTGAACAAGGGCTCCCTCCTCTCCACACCCTCTCCAACACTTGTTGTTTCATATCTTGTTAATTATAGCCATTCTGAAAGGATTCCTGAGAAAAAAGAACAAAGCTGGAGGTATCACACTCCCCAATTTCAAATTATACTACAAAGCCATACTAACCAAAACAGCATGGTGCTGGCACAAAAACAAACACACAGATCAATGGAACAAAACTGAGAGCCCAGAAGTAAACTCACACATTTATGGACAGCTAATATTCAACAAGGGAGCCAAGAGCATACGATGGGGAAAGGAGAGTCTCTTCAATAAAAGGTGTTGGGAAAACTGGACAGCCACATGCAAAAGAAAGAAAGTAGACCATTCCCTTACACCATGCACAAAAATCAACTCAAAATGGATTAAAGACTTGAGTGTAAGACCCCAAACCATGAGACTTCTAGAAGAAAACATAGGCAGTACGCTCTATGACATTGGTCTGAGCAGCATATTTTCAAGTCCCATGTCTGACCGGACAAGGGAAACAAAAGAAAAAATGAACAAATGGGACTACATCAAACTGAAAAGTTTCTGCACAGCAAAGGAAACCATCAACAAAACGAAAAGACAACCTAACAATTGGGAGAAGATATTTGCAAACCACATATCAGATAAGGGGTTAATATCCAAAATATACAAAGAACTCATACAGCTCAACAACAAAAAAACCAACAATCCAATTAGAAAGTGGGCAAAAGATCTGAACAGAGATTTCTCCAAAGCAGATATACAGATGGCCAACAGGCATATGAAAAATGCTCAACATCAATAGCTATCAGGGAAATGCAAATCAAAACTACAATGAGGTATCACCTCAATCTATTTGTGATTGGTTTATTCAGATTCTCTATTTCTTCTTGATTCAGTTTTGGGAGGTTGTAAGAGTCTAAGAATTTATCCATTTCTTCTAGGTTGTCAAATTTGTTAGCATATAGTTTTCATAGTATTCTCTTATAATCTTTTGTATTTCTGTGGTATCGGTTGTAATTTCTCCTCTTTCATTTCTGATGTTATTTATTTGAGTCTTCTCTCTTTTTTTCTTAGTGAACTCAGCTAAGGATTTCTAGTTTTGTTTATTTGCTTGAAGAACCAGCTCTTTGTTTCACTGATCCTTTCTACTGTTTTTTTGTGTGTGTCAATTTCATTTCTTTCTGCTCTAATTTTTATTACTTCCCTCCTTCTACTGATTTTGGGCTTTTTTTGTTCTTTTTCTAATTTTGTTAGGTGTACTTTGAGATTGCTTATTTGAGATTTTTCTTGTTTATTGATGTGAGCCTGTATTGCAATGATTTTCCCTCCTAGGACTGCTTTTGCTGCATCCCAAATGAGTTGGTATGGTGTGTTTTCATTTTCACTTGTCTCCAGACAATATTTTATTTCTCCTTTGATTTCTTCAATGATCCATTGGTCATTCAGTAGCATGTTTAGTCTCCACATCTTTGCCCCTTTCCCAGCTTTATTCTTGTAATTGATTTCCAGCTTCATAGCATTATGATAGGAAAAGATGCTTGATATTATTCCAATCCTCTTAAATGTATTGAGGCTTGCTGTGCATCCCAATATATAGTCTATCCTTGAGAATGTTCCATGCGCACTTGAGAAGAATGTGTCACCTGACCTTTTTGGATGGAGTGTTTTACATATGCCTGTTAAGTCCATCTGGTCTAGTTTTTCATTTAATTCTACAATTTCCTGGTTGACTTTCTGTCTGGATGATCTATCCATTGGTGTTAGTGGGGTGTTGAGGTCCCCTACTATTATTGTATTTTTGTGGATATCTCCTTTTAGTTTTGTTAATACTTGCTTTACATGCTTTAGTGCTCCTGTGTTGAGTGCATATATATTCATAACTGTTATGTTTTCTTGGTGGAGTGTCCCTATTATCATTATATACTGCCCCTTTTGTTTCTGTTTACCTTGAAATATACTTTGTCTGATATAAGTATGGCAACACCTGTTTTCTTATGTTCGCTATTAGCTTGGAGTATCGTTTTCCATCCCTTCATTCTGAGTCTGTGTATTTCTTTGGGGCTGAGGTGGCTTTCCTGGAGTCAGCATATTGTTGGGTCTTGTTCTTTATCCATCCTGCCACTCTGTGTCTGTTGATCAATCAATCCATTTACATTTAGACTGATTATTGAAATCTGAGGGCCTACTGCTGTCATTTTATCACTTGTTTTCTGCTTCTCCTGAATTTCCTTTGTTCTCGTCCCATGCATTTCAGACTACCAATTCAGTTGGATAGTTTTCTATGTTTGTTTTCTTAGTTTTATCCTTATTTGTAATTTGCGTCTCTGTTCTAATTATTGGTTTAGTGGTTACCACATAGTTTCTGTAAAATTTCTCATAGATGAGATAGTCCATTTTCAGATAGCCTCTATTTCCTTAGACTAAGCTTGCTCCATCCCTTCCCTCTTCCCCTTCTAAGTTGTTATTGTCACATCTTTTTTCTTCACATATTGTGAGTTTGTGGTAAAAATGACAAGATTATATTTATTCTTGGTGTTTCCCTTCCCTTTATCTTTAATGTTATACTTAAGCATTTGCTAATCTGTTCTGATGGAGAGCTGAAATTTTCTGATTTTGTCTTTCTACTTATCTCCTTGCTCAGGGTTTTATAACCCCTTTCCTTTTTTTTTTTTTTTTCAATATGAGGGCCTTCCTGAGGATTTCTTATAGGGGGATCCTGTAGCGAAGAACTTCCTTAACTTTTGTTTATCTTGGAAAGTCTTTTTTTCTCCATCATATTCGAAGGATATCTCACTGGATAGAGTATTCTTGGCTGAAAGTTTTTGTCTTTCAGAATTTTGAATGTGTCATTCCACTCTGTCCTAGCCTGTGAGGTTTCTGCTGAGAAATCTGCTGACAGCCTGATAGCGGTTCTTTTGTAGGATATTTTCTTCTGCCTTGCTGCCCTTAATATTTTCTCTTTGTCATTGACTTTGGCCATATCCACTACTATATGCCTTGGGGTTGGTCTTTTTACATTGATAAAGTTTAGTAATCTATTAGCTTCTGTCACATGGATTTCCAGCTCCTTCCCAGGCTTGGGAAGTTCTCAGCTATTATTTCTTTGAACAAGCTTTCTGCTCCATTCTCCTTCTCTTCTCCCTCTGGGATACTTATAATCCTTATGTTACATTTCCTAATTTCTTGTAGAGTTTCTTCATTTCTTTTTAGTCTTAGTTCTCTCTCCTCCTCTGTCTGATGCACTTCTATATTCTTATCCTCCAGAGTGCTGATTCTGTCCTCCATATTATCAGCCCTACTGTTCAGGGAGTCCAGATTTTTCTTAATCTCCTCCATTGTGTTTTTCATCTCCAGTATTTCTGATTGGTTCTTCTTTATAGTATCAAGCTCTTTTGTGACAAACCTCCTGAACTCATTGAGTTGTCGATCTGTATTCTCTTTTAACTCACTGAGTTTTTTAATGATAGCTATTTTTAATTCTTTGTCACTTAGGTTATAGATTTCCATGTCTTCAGGATTGTTTTCTGGGTACTTGTCATTTTCCTTCTGTTCTGGAAATTTAATATATTTTTTTCATACTGCTTGTTGGTGTGGATTTGTGCCTCCTTATAGAGATAGAGTTTGGTTACTGCTTCTACTTGCTGCCACTGGGGAGAGCAGGAGCTGTATAATCTGTGCCCACCAGGATCCCTGTCAGCTGTGCCTGACTGAGCCTGGGCCACTTCTTGGGATCACAGTGGTCCTGTGGGGTCTCCCATTAACTGTGGGAACAATTACATGGCGGTTTTGGGTTGCTGCTGTCTGCTCCCACAGACCCACCTAGACACACTCCCTCCTTAGGGACCACAGTGGTATTGTGGGCTTTTGCAGCAGTTGGGAGCTTGTTCACCCAGACTCGCAGCTCTGCCTCTGTCTGTTTCTGCTGGATCTCGCTTGCTCCCTCTGGGCTGCAGCACAGCTATGGGCATCTAATGCAGCTAGCAGTTAGCTCACCCAGCTGCACCATGTCTGCTTGTAGGCCACCCAGCCTTTGTGCTTGGTGGGAAGGGCCTCTCCTTAGGGCCAAGCAGAGATTCTCCCTGGGACCTCCATGGGACCATGGATTTTCCCACTGGACCAAGGAGCAATCATGCTAGGGTTCTGGATTTTGCTGTCCACTTGTGCTGTCCCACTGGATCTCACTTGCCCCCTTGGGGCCACAGCAGAGCTGTGGTTGTTTAATGCAGCCAGCAGGTAGCCCAGTCATGCCACTTCAGCTCCAAGGTTTCCCTGCCTTTGTGCTTGGTGGGCAGGGCCTCTCCACCAGGGCTGAGCAAAAACTCTCTCTGGGGCTGCCATGGGACCATGGATTTTCCCACTGGCCCACAGAGCAATCACCAGGTCTTAGGGCTTTAGTCAACTGTTTCCACAGTCATGGTGACACACACCCCCACCCACGGGGGCCACAGCAGTGCTATGAGCACATCAACTGGGAAATAGTTGTTCGTAGGTACTAGGCTGGCTGGGGACCTGAGAGTTCTCACCTATCTCCACCTCCTCCCCAGGGGCAGTCCACCCACCTTCCAATGCATAGCAGCACGGGTCTCTCAGACATCCTGATGTGCTGTGTGGGTGTCCTCTGCTGATCAATGAATGTCCATTTAGTTGTACTTCAAAGGAGGAGAGACAAAGGAAACCACTCACTCTACCACGTTGCTGACGTCATTTGGTTATTCTATTTTAAGAAAATTAGTTTATTTCACAGCTTTATTTTACCCAAGAATTTATATAAGAATGTGTGAACATCTAATCAATAGAAAAATCATTGAATATAAAGTGCAAAAGACAAGAAATTGTCTGGATATTTCCAAATATTAGGATGATTAGAGTGAATTTTTCCATCACTATCTAGAAGCCTGGCATTATGAGGAAAATGTCTATATCTACATCGTAGACATTGACAAATCATTTAAGTCAAAAAAAATCCCCAAATTGTCATTTGGCAGGATAAGAGGCAATGTCTCCACAAGTGCTCAATAGATTGGAACAAGAGCTATCATCAATCAATAAGTCATTTTCTCAAAATAATGCTCAATGACAGGATAAATGTGTGGGGTTTTTTTTCAATTTACTAGTTGATTTGGCATCATATATATACAGACAGTCTGAAATACAAGGGAATTTGAGAAAATCTGGGAATATAAACAAAACTATTAAGTCATTTGGGAAATTATTTAAACATGGAAAATGGACTGGTAGCTTCCTCATATCAGGCCAGATTAATGTAGAGATGTAAAAGCCATTCACTGATGATGTTATTGATATACTACTAAGTTCAACAGTAGGGAATTCAATACATCATTCTTGTTCTTCCCTCCAAAAAATACCAAATGGAACTTGATGAACAACAAGGTTTTGCAGAAAATACTGGCCTTCCACATTTCTCTTCTTATTTCACTAAATAGCTAGTTCTACTTTGACCATTTTTTTACTGATCCTATTCATATCACAGAGAAGGGTGATACACTCCAAGTTATTTTTCATTGAGTGAGAGATACAATTTGCCATTATGATGACTTCATGATTCAATCGTCACCAGAGACAAAAACTGAGTGAGGTCTGAGGACTCTTGAGGGATGTAAAAACTTTGATCTGATGCCCTCACATTACTGTTGAAAGACAGGAATCCTGTCCTACCCACTATGACTTCCAGGAGGCTCTTGACTTCCATCAGAACCAGCACTGGATACAGAAGCCCCTGGTGTTGAGCTTTTGGAACAGTGATTCCCTTTAATCATCATAAGAAATAGCAGATATGTGCTCTGGCTGCCCATTGGCTCTTGTCCGTGGACAGAAGGGTCCTTAATGGTAAAAAAGCTGTCACTCGCATTACATGTCAACTCTGGGCCAGCTAAATCTCTGTCATTCTTCTCCAGCCTGTGGGAGAAATGTGATTCTCACCACTGTCTTCACATTTGGGGATGAAGGCTGAAAGGATCAGCCCTTCCTCAGGGCAGAGAGAAAGAAAAAGAAGGCCACAGCTAAGCCATATCACTGCATTAAAGCTTTAGTTCACACATGAAAAATGTCATGTTCACTCACATCCCATGGTCCAAGGAATGTCAAATGGCCAAGTCTCAAATTCAATGGGGCAGGGGGGCCTTCAGGGGCAGATACAGAATGAATAATTGTGAAAAAATTGAAACTCACACACTTTCTGAGTCCCAACAACACTTCATTATCCTCTTCATTCCTCATGTGCCAGCTTCTTCTTGCTTTAGGTCCTTTCCATATGCAGTTTCCTCTGCCTGGCATGGTTCCTTTCCTGCTCTTCATCTTCCTTCATCTATCTGGAACTGATCAGTCTTTCAATTTCAGCTTAAATATCACTTCATCAGGGAATCCCCAAGCATACATAAATTTTCTCCTACTGGATTTTCTGACAGCATTCTACAGTTTTCCTTCATAGCACTTATCAGAATGGTGAGTACATACATAATGGACTAGTTGATTCTTTGCCTCCATACCACTTCCAAATATAAATTTGAAGAAAGTTGAATGATATTTGGGGACAGAAGAGGTGTTAAATTTCTTCTGAGAGATCACCATTTGAACTATCTACTTATACACTATGGACGTTAAGATTGTGATGATTAATTTTACGTGTCAAGAATACCCAGGTAGCTGGTAAAGCTTTATCTCCAGGTGTGTCTGTGAAGGAGTTTCTGGAAGAGATTAACCTTTCAGTCTGTAGACTGAGTGAAGATAACCACACTCAACAATGTGAACAGATGTTACCCAATCCATTGAAGGCTCAAATAGAACAAAAAGACATTTAAAGGGCAAATTCACTCTCTCCACTTGAGCTGAGACATCTATTTTCTATGATCAGACATCAGAGCTCCTGGTTCTCAGGCCTTTGGACCTGGACCAGAACGTATATCATTGGTTTCCCCAGTGCCAATATATCTTATTGGTTCTGTTTCTCTTAAGAATCCTGATTAATACAGAGATTGACCTCTTGATTAGGCAAAACCCATAGAAGACTTGAGGCAAGTAGATGAATAAATCCAGTTTCCATGTCTACTTTTGATTTCATTGTGGAGACACAGCCCAGAGGGCTTTGGAATTAAGAAAACAATAAAAATCAAGATTAATCTGCAAGCAGTAATAAAAACAAGTTATAGGTACTACAGTCACACGAAAACTGTTTTGGAACGTTAAAGATTTTTAAAAATTAACATCAGTCCCATTCTGTTCTCTCTCAGGATTCTGGAACTATTTTTTACAACACAGGAAAAACTAGTTAGAACCAAGCTCCAAATCTATGTGCTATCTGCCATATACTCTCCTTTTATATTGAAAGCATCAGAGACCTCACCATGCTGGATTTATTTATTTTTTCTTTAAAATGCGTATGTTTTTAAAGAAACAAAACTTATTTTCCACTTGCATACAACAAATGGGTTTTGCATTCCTAAGGTCTTTAGGAATTGTTCTGGAATTGACTGCAGCTAGAATTTCCTTTAACACTTAACCATTTCACTTGAAAGACATTTTTAATTATGTAACAAAGGGAGGCCACTCTTTCTGGTTTTAATTTATTTATAATCATGAAGCCTTGCAAAATTTTCAGAAGTAATAAAAACCTCTTCCTGTACAAGAAGGGCTGTAGTTCCCCACCTTCCCTCTTTGCAACACAGCGATTATGGAATACCAGAAACAGAACGAACACAATGTACAGCTCAACCTAGGTGCAGTCAAGTCAAATAACAGAGGTAATGTAAGAAATTCCCTCAGCTTTCAGCGTGCTTCTCCCGGGGACTGCATGGCATCGTGAAGAGTAATCTTTGGGAAGCAGAGAGCAAAAAGTATGCTTTATATGCATGTTATATGCTTCCCTGTGTACCTCTGTGTGTGTTTTACCTTTACTGATTTACAGGCATTAAGAAATCTTTTGTTGGCTTTCAGACTAACACCAAGTGAATGTGCACAACAACCTCATACCCACCCTGTACAAAATCCATCTTTTCCATCCTCTTCCACCTACAGATTGTAGCCAGAGCACCTTTATCATGTCATTGCAGGATTCGAATATCTCCAATAGCTCCTCATGGCCAATAGGACCAAGCACAAACTCCTTACCTTGCTATAATAGTGTATCATGTCTCCACATTTGCCTGAACAGGGGTTCTCTCCTCCATCTAGACCTGGTTCTCATTACCCTCAAGTGCTCCTGCTCTTTCTCAGGCCTCCTTCATGCTGTTTCCCATCCCTCTTCTTGAATTCACATGGAACCCACCACTCAAGGCCTACTCAGCCTTGGATTTCCCACATCCATGAACTACTGTACATTTGTTCTTTCATGACCAGCTTTGACACTGGTTCATACACTACTTTGCTTAACTGATCCGTATGCATACACCAGCCTTTCCTGTTAGATTATAACCTCAGGTGAGGTAAAAATTCTGATTTTCTATGTTTGTATACCCATTACACTTACTAATGCTAAATATAATATGCTATACACATAACTGACTGTCAGATATTTTTTAAAGCACATATTAAAGTTAAATACTTACAAATCTGTTATATGGGAGGTTTTTAATGCTATAGTTTTCCTTTATCCTCTTTCTCAAAAAAGATTTATTTTGCAATATTTCTGAAAGAAGGTTTATAGGTTACCTGGAGTGAGATAAACAGATGTGAGAACCAAGATTCATCTTTGAATACATGCCTAAGGCCCATGCTATTGCCTCTACTAATAAGGAAAAGAAACAATACAGGGTTGGTTTCATAACTCTTCCCAGACAAATTCTCTGTGACTTGCATGACAAATTTATACTCTCTGTAGACATTATCCATTGCAAGGATGAGGGTGTACAGGGCAGAGGTAAAAATATGACGGTCGTTATGCTAGACTTCTTCCCAGGTCTGTTTCCTGCTCAGTATGATAAAGCTGAAGGTTAGTCTGAATACTCACAGCCCAGAGGTCCTCTGGGAGCTTGTCTAACGTGATCCTATGAACTGGAGTTTGGAGAGCTACTTCAGGCACAGCTCTTCTTTAGGGGCACGCTTCAGGGAATCTAGGAACCACTAGAGCAGCTTTCTATCACTTTGACTCTGCAATTCCAAATGAAATTAGCATGGAATTTTCCCAAGGAGAGCAAACTACAGTGGTTAATTTCTTCAGACGAGGAGCCCACACTTGGAGAGTAAGATGTTGGAATAAAGGTTGAAAGGTCTTGAGGGACATGTCTGTGTGGAAGGTTTTCCACAGTCCTTGCTGTGGCAACAGTGGAGGAGTTGTCACACCTAGAAGAGTCACTGACCAGGTCGAGATGCCAGGCAAACTATAGGACACCCCATTAAATCTGAATTTCAGATAAAACACAAATAGTTTTTTTTAAATATAAGTATGTCCAAATATTGCACAGGCTATACTTATACTAGAAACTTGAGTATTATTTATTTGAAATTCCAACTTAACTGGGCATCTTGTATTTTTATTTGTTAAATCTGGCAACCATGTGGACAGTTTGTTAAGATGTTCTTACTATGGCAGAAGCAAATAATGTTTCTTATAGAACGTTTAGCTACTTTATCAGAAACATATCTTCTATGAGCCTATCAAATATTACAATTTATACTTTCCTTTTATAAAGGAAATATTGTGACACGTTTCTCAAGTATGAGCTATACTAGAAAAAAATAAATCGCTTAATAGTTGAAGAAAGAATACCACTGCAAAAAACAAAATTCTTTTCATTCCATTTCCTCTCATAGCATGAGATATTAATTACTTTAGTCTTGAACAAATTCAGAGATGAGAAAAAATTATTATCAAACTGAGCATCCATATGTAGGGTATTATGGGAAAACATGAAGATCTTATTTTTAAGCAAGTATATGGCAAGTGTCATAGAAGCCATTTCTGAAAAACTTCGTAGTTCCTGGAGTTGGTCTGTTTTATACTCCACCCCTCCCTCCCCCAACAGTCTTCAATAACTTTACTGAATTTTCCAACCTCAAGACATAAGCTACCTATCCCATAGGAGCAGCAAGAAGTACAAGAAGCCTTGCTCTGTAGCCTCAAGTGTGTATTTTTAGATGGATGTCTCTCACTTGTTCTCATTCTCTCTAAATGACAAAGATCTGTTCCTGAGTTCTTAGCATGCTTGTTTACCATCAGTGAATAAAATTCCAAGGAAAACAAAAGACATCATCTAATTTTGATCCTACTCAGTAAACATTACTGTCTTTAATGAAACTGGATACTTTTCCACTGACTGACTGTGTTGGGTGACGTCTAGTAAGGTACGTATGTCATGATCCACATGAAAAGGACCCCAAAGAAGAGCAGCAAGGACAGTGTGAGAGTTTAGAAAGAGCCACACGCATGGACAAGAAGTGTGTAGCCAGCAGACTTGGTCCCACATGGTTTAACTTGGAAGATCAACACTGCCAATCCTATGATTTTGGAGAAAATGTTAAAGTGTTTACCTAGGAATTATTGACTGGAAAGTTGATGATTGATTTACAAATTAAATCAAGTCTTCATTTAGGATGCAGTTGCTAAATATACTCTGACTGCTGTGCTTTCTTAAAAGTTAAAGGAGGCACTCAAAATGAGAGCTTGTTAAAAAGATCACATGAAAACTAAAACTTAGTGGAACTTAAGTCCTGGGGAGTTCAAGTTAAACTGGGATTGGCTTTATTTGCATAGACTTAATTTTTCCCAAATTAAACATATTATTTAATCATGCATTCTATTTTGGAAGCATCCTCCAATAGCTTAAGTATTATTTTCTATCGATTCAATTTCATTGACTAGAAATCTTTTCTAGAACCGGTCTCAATTCCAAAATGAGAGTGGCTTTCCTCAGCTTTCAGGATCTCTTTCCAAAGTTCAAAGGGGGGTGCCATCTGGTGGAAATGTGCTGGAATTTATTTTGATTACAGTTGGATCATTTAGAAGCTGTATATCTTTCTCTTTAAAAATGTATTTACTTCCTATTAGTGAACAGAAATTATTTTTATAAATTCAGAAAAAAATTATTTCAGGAAATTATGTAGTCAACCATCAGTGAGATCTGTTTTATGCCAGAAAGATTAGGAAATTCAGAAGACTAACTTGAGAAAGCAGTCACGTCATAGACAAGGGCTCCCTAAGTCAGCAATGATGCTGAGGCAACCTGGAGAAAGGAGTTTCCGAAGTGTCTCTTGGTTAACCAATGTGGTCGTCCATCATCTTAAGTCCAGCTCCTGCTGGAGTTTATGTAACAGCGCAAAATTATATCCTACTTTCTTCCTAAGAAATAGGAAGTTTAAAGGGAAAAAAAAAGCAAACAGTAAACTTTTAATTAATTGCTTATACTTAAATTCTTTTCAAATTACAAAATGCACTTAATCATTATCTAATTAAAAACGAGAACAATTTAGTTTGAGTACCTTCCATATATTTCTGTAATGCTTAAATCATGCACCAAGAGAATATCAGTCAATATAAGCTTAAGTGCTGGGTGCTAAGCAAAACATTTCAGAAAGAGCTGTTCATCTTTTGTTAATTCAAAGAATGAAAGAAAAGATAAAAAGAAAGCAAGAGAAATAAAAAGAGAGAGAGAAAGATAGCATGAGAGAAAGCAAGAGAAGCAAGAGAGAAAGAGCAAGAGAGGAAGTGGAGAGAGCAAGAGAGAGGAAGTGAGAAGACAAGGAAGAGTGGGCAGGAGAGAGGAGAGGCTGATTTTAACTGGCCATCCCTGTGGTTGTTTAAGGACTTCACAAGCAATATTCAAATCTCTGCAGAAATAAAAGTGAGGCAGCTCCTTTCCATGCTTTGTCACTTCCATACTTGTTAACTTTCAGGAGTCTTTAGCAGGTTAGAGGTTTTAAATTGTATAAAAAGAGTGTCTGAATTTTTGTGAAAATAGGATAGGGCTACAACAAATGTCTAAGTTTAAGTACTTTTAAAATAAACACATTTACAGGAAGTTTTCAGAGACCTTGAAGGCTCGAGAAAGACAATTTTGATCTACCCCTAAACATTAGTTTGAAAGATTATTCATTTTAAACTAACAAAAGGCAAGGAGGCCATTTGTTATGTTAAGACTAAGGCCAAGAATTTAACCTCATACCACTGGGCTAATGCCTTTTTAAAAGAATTATTATTTTAGTAAAATCAATATTATCTTCATTGCTTCCCTGTCTCCTTTACAGGGTGGGCCTAGGTTCATCGTTCTTAACAGCCGGCAAGCAGCTCGGAAGTTTCTCTGAGGTAATGCTGACCTGACCAACCAGCTCTTCTGAAACAGGTCTGCCCCCAGGAAAGTCACTGAAGGCCTGAGCAGAGGCATCCATTCCTGCCTGTGTTACTGAAGTCAACGTATTTTCAACTAAAGTATCCGCACAGACACACACCAAGTCTCCATTTGGAGCAAAGGACATCAACTCTGCCCATCCTATGCAGACTGAAAGTGTGGTCATTTTAGTCTCAGCCATAGCTTTGCACATTAACCTGGTAAGACATGCATCATGTGGTCGTGCTTAGATCTGAGAGTGATTAAGAAAAGTAAAACCCCAGTGTATGGTAGACTATTATCAATGTTTACTGAGAGCATGTTCTTCTCTACTTGTAAGTACACAAAGGATTGTGCTTTCCCACCTCCTTGAAGTTAAGAGTGGTGATGTGCTTTGATTTGGCCAATAAAGTGTGAGGGGAAGTAATACATGCCATTTGGAGGGGAAGCAGTCAACTGCCAGTGATCAATTCTTGCCCTATTCTCCCCTGAGGCATCATGTTGAAATGGAGCCAGCATAGGATAGTAAGAAATTATATGGTGGAGCAGATCCCCACCTCCACCTTCGACCCACAAAGGGCATGTAACATGAGCAACTGGGTAAACTTGAGTTGTGTTGAACCACTGAGATTTTGACATCTTTTTGTTACTGCAACGTAAACTGAACTATCTTGACTGATATACCATCTGTTCCAATAAAGTAAAAAAAGAAATGAGCAGCTTATATATGCCAGTAAAAAGGACATAGGATTATGATGAAAATAAAAATAGATAATTTTTTAAATGAAAGCTACAAGAAAATGAAAAATATTGTACAGACATATGAGTGTTCCAACTGTAAGAATATTTCTAAAGGGTAAAATGCAAATCATATCACTTGTGAAAAATTCTGCGTCCAAGTAATTGATAATGACAAGTGATAGCAATTCATGAAAGGAGAAAAATGATTGTTAATTCAGGAGAAATATAGGAGTTTGAGAAATTTAAGGCTGATCAGGTAAAATACCATTGATAAAATTTTCAACACAAGCATAACTGATACCTGGCATCAGGGCTCAAGCAGTGTGTGCATATTCTAGTAAATGCTAGCAGAAAAATGCACAATGCTGACCGATTTTGTAAAAAAAATCCCTAATAAAAGAGACATCATTGGGATGAAATGTGCAAAATTGCAAACCTTGGGAAAACCTCATTTACTAACTTTTCTCATAAAAATATATTCTGGACTTGAACCTGACTAAGTCACTTTGAACTTAAAAACAAATGAACCTAAACTGCTTTTTGAAAGCTAATATGCTTATAAACTGAAAAACTGACATAAGTGGAGCCATTTTAAAATAGAACCAGAGCAGCCATTCCAGAGGAACTGCCTTGTTCATCTTGATCCTTGAACATCGGACAGAGCCAAACCTCTGGACTGAGCCAAAACAGCAATTGTTTCACCAGCAATTGTTTGAGAAGTCAGCAGGAGAACGAACATCCCCATCACAAGACTGAGGACTGTGGATTTCTGAAGATGGAATCAGTAACCAACTTGTAGGGCCAAGGGTAGCTGAGCTTGTCAGCACCAATGAATTTTCTTAAAAACATCTTACTTCATCTTCCTCCTTTTCCCCCTGAGCCCCTCTCCAGTAATTGGGACACTCTTTGGGTTTCTACCTGAATCTGTGCTCCCTTAGTTTCAATTCTTTGTTCCCAAATAAACGCTTTTCCTCTTGAACTTGTTTCTGATTTTTAAAGGTTGACAAAGCTAAGATGCAGCTGTATATAGATAACGCATCTTAATTAAAAATTAAGAAAAGATTCTAAATTATTAATTTAGAAAGAGAAGCCGCTTATCCACTCTCTTTATTTCATTTTTCTGCATTTGTTCCTCTCTTTCTCTAGCTTCTTTTCTTGATTTAAAGTTCATTACCTTTCCTCTTCCATGCTCAGACACAATTTGCTAGTCTAAGACAGATTCTCATAGAAGAAATTGACGACCAGATGCAGTTAAGATGAGCAAAGAGGGCACTTTGTGTCAGGACACTTAAGAGACAATTACTCTTGCTGGCAAGTTTACAAACAGACATAGCTATGTAAATTTTGTTTATAGTATCACAGACTCCAGGACAGGAAGAAAAGAAGCTTTAAAGGTAGTTTAACCTTGACTCAGGATAAAAATATCCACTGCTACATTTCCAATGAGTCTTCATTCCATCTCCAATTGAATATCGACCAAGGGGACGTCAATCATTTCTAAAGCACTCCATTCGACCGCCCAGATGTCTTCCTGAGAAAGCCCACCCTTATATTCAGCCTGCATCTTCCGTGCTATGGCTTCCACTGGTCATTGTTTCTTGTCTTCACCAGAGGCTACAAAGCGGAGGAAGTAACGTGCTAGACAGGTGGTTTAAATCAGTGTCCTGGAGTCAGAATACCCAGGTTCAAATTCTGGCCCCACCTTTTAGTATCTATGTGTCCTCAGGGAAATTACTGAACTGCTTTGTGCCTGGATTTCTCCATCTGAGAAACAGGGATAATGTGATAACATCATCAGTAGTGTCTGCACTGTAATGTTGATTTGTACTTAAATGGGGCAATTAACGTGGAGGCACTGAGCACAATACTTTCCATGCAATAACCAAATAATGAGTGCTAGCTGGACTATAAATCCTTCTTCCAAATTGCAATCATTCAAATAGTTAAGGGTTTCTCCATCTAGTATGTCTCTTCTACAAGCTGTCTCCATTTCCTTTATCACATGATATCTATTCCTTAAAACTGTAATTTTGTGTAAGAGCAACAGTTTTTATAATGGAGCAAGAAAGAGACCCAGAAAGATTTCAGTGTATTTGAGTAAATCACCAAGAAAGAAACAGCAGGAGCTGACCCAGTGGCTTAGTGGTTGAGTTCAGCACTCTCTGCTTCAGCAGCAGCCTAGCGTTTGTGAGTTCGGATCTTGGGTACAGATCTATGCAGTGCTCATCAAGCCATGCTGTGGTGGCATGCCACATACAAAAGAGATGAAGACTGGTACAGATGTTCACTCAGGGCCAACCTTCCCCACCAAAAAAAAAAGAAAGAAAGAAAAGAAACAGCAACCTGGCTCTCTGTAGGCATAAATAAAGGCCTAGAAAATAATCATATTTCAGAAATCACAGCGTACTTCAATTTAATTACTCTGACTCAAAATCATGTGGCAATATTGCTCTCTGGCTTATGTTTATCTGGTCCAAACAGATAAATGGTATTGCCTGGTATTCAGGTTGTAATCTTTCATAGTCATTTGCATTTTACTTTTGTAGAATTATGTCAGCATATAAAAATATATTTTCTGCCTAAGTGTTTTCCCTTCAAAATCTCTTTCTCTTCCGAAAAGGGCAATCAGTATATCAAGCAACATTTCATAGATTTCAAATAAAACCCAAATTTTTATTTGATTGAAATATTTAAACAATTAAGTTTTCATCAGCCCTAACGCAATACAGCATCAAGTTGAACCGCTTCTGCACCACTCCCACCCAGCACTAATTTCATTTACTTTACTCTGTTGTCTTCTGTATCTTTGAGTTATTTTAATATAAATAAAGTTCATTAACTATCCTATGGGAAAAATTTATCTTAATGCAGGACTTCTGATTCATATGAAATAAAAATTAATATAAGCTAAATAATTTATTTCTAAGACGTAAAGAATAGTAAGAGAAAACTGAAGAGAATGAGGTATCTTGAAACTCAAGGGAAGAGTGTTTCAGAAAGATGGACTGTGAATTACAGTGGATTTCTGCTAAGAAAGTAAATGATATTTCCCATCTAACCTCAGTGGGTGGTATGGGGAAAAGAGCAATGCTAAGTCCTTCCATAGAATTTTCTACAATTGGAGTCACAGGTCCTGGATTCTCATCTGTCATATGGTAAATTCCTTTTAGGACATCTGGAATGCCTTATGAATAATAATATGTGGCAGCACCAACTATCTAACAGATGAGCTAAATGCTGACGCATCATCCTGCAGATAGCTGCCCCTGGAATCAGACGCTCTTCTTTGTCCCGCTCATCGAATGGGGCCCAGGTGGTTATTGAACTGGAAACATGGTGGGTGGTGTAGGTGTGACACCGCTGTGAGAAGAGACCTGGTTAAACATAAGTCCCAAGTGCACCTAAGGACATACCATTTCTTCTCTCATCTTGAGGGAACTGTCATTTCTTGAGTCTCCTGCTCCCATCTATTCCTTTCTCTGTGTTTCCATCCACCCACTATAGGAAGGGAAATGCTAATCTTTCTTTCCAACTAATGATGGATTTACTCACAACTGATTTATTAGAAAAGTAGTGAGCTGGTGCCAAGGAAAGTATTTGCTATTGTTCTATTTATAAAGTAGCTTGGAAAATTTGTGGTATAGGCTTATTATTCTCTAAAATTAATACCTTTCTGGAGTTTAGGAGCCTCTCTGTAAACTATTTCTAAATAGTAATTTTAAATGTATAAAATTATAGAGTGTTTCCGAATAAAACACATACTGATTAATTCTATTCTAGCAAGATGTTAGTATCTTTGGAAAACTTAATGATTCAAAGAGGGGGGGAAAAGCCTTTTTAAGATTTAGGGAGCATCATAAATGCATTTTATTTGCAAAAAAGTAAACTAATTTAATTTATATTAGAAGAAATTAAGCTTTAATATAAAAAAGTCTGCTTATTTTTTTTTGACTACTTAGAAAAGGGAAAGAGATTATTAAGAAAAGGGGAGGGAAAGACTAGGAAGGAAGAGAAGGAAGATTGGAAGGAAAGCCAGAGACCTGGGAAGAGGCAAGAGGAACATGAAGAAGAGCAACAATGGAAACAGAAAAGGTGGGAGGGGGAGCAGAGCTCAAACAAAGAGGAGTCGGTATTTCTTTAAAATAGAGTTAATTTGGGATAATTTGCCTTATTTACTATAAATAAACCAAGAAAGCCAATTGCTCACTTGAGCAGTAGTCATCAGAATAAGGTTCATACTCAGGCTTCAGTCCTTTTTGAAATTGTTTTCTATTCAAACACTGAGAGATTTCTCTCTGAATAGAATTAATTTATTCAGTAAACTCTTGTTAAAGTACTTACTGTGTGCCAGATACACAGTCATGTCTAGAGCAACTTATAGGTTGTGGAAAGAAATATTATATGTGCTGTAATAGTGGAGATTATAACATATTTCCGTCACAGAAGCTTTCTAAGAAAGCCCCTATATTGGCTGTGGCAGATATAACCGAAGTTCAGGCACAGAGCCAATGTCCAAGGAGGCCCACATGATAAGGAAAAGTAAGACCCATGGTCGACTTACTCTTAACAGTAGCAAATCTTAAAGGCAATAAAAATGTACACATGTGGGAAAAAGACAAAACATTGTTCTTTCAAATTTGGAAGCCCCTCTTTTGTTTTGCTTATTTTGTTACTTCCAACTCCATGATTCCCTCTAGCAAATTCTGCTGTGCTCTCAGTTCTTCCAATGAAATCCCAGACATATAGAATTATTGACTTTTGAAATCAAAAGTTATTACCTCTTTCCACAGATCTTTGGAGACAGGCTGTTACTATTCACAGCTCTTCAGATGCTCTTAAATCTGGAGAGAAACCTTTTAAGATTACAGATCATCTCATTTTACAGGATCATTTTATAAATGAACAGATGGAGACCAACAGAGACTTGGCTTTGTCCAAAAGCATCATACACTTGATTAAAAAACCAAACTACAAGGTTCTGAAAGGTCATGTGCGTAGTATCAAAGATAACAGCAGCCTGGGGTAAACTATGAAATCTCTTGTTCTTTTGAAAATAAGCTCTATCACAAAGAAAAGTGTCAGATCTAACTATCCAGTGCAAGATCCCTCCAAGGCTGTCTGGGTATTTCTAAGTGATCATCTCTGTTAAAATGCCTGATGAAAGATTCTTCACAAATTTGGCCTGGTGGCTGATTTCACCAACATCATCAATTATTTGTGCTACTTGACATCAACCATCAATTAAATCAGCATGCAAAATAAATCACCGTGGAGGCTCATCTCCTAATTTGTTTAATGCTTGCTTGCCAAACAACTGCATGTTCTAATAATCATTGGTAAATGCACATTAGTAACCTTAGCCAGAGACAATGCACATTATTTCTTTGCAAACTATAAGTGCTACTAAAAAACTGAAACTAAAATGCTACGTCCCTTATTATATACAGTACACATACATATCTTTACAAAATATATACATACATATTTCTGGGTTATGAGCTAAAGTGCTGAGATGTTGTCAGACTAATGAAAACTTATCTAAACTCCTAAACTTTAAAGCTCTTTTCCTCAGCCTTCTTTTTCCTCTTACTCATTCTTCCAGATCTTGACTTCTCTACTCACTTTCCAAATCTACACTCTTTGCATCCAATGGAACCTTAAAAATCTTAAAATAAAGTCTGGAAAAAGGGAGCTGCTGAGGGGAATGTTGTCAATGACTCAAGTTCATTGGAGCCGGAGCTCTGGTCCCAAGTCAACAGACAGACCCACAGTCACTCCTGCTGCCTTGTCTGCTGACTGCCAGCAAGCCAGGAGAGCAAGATGCCTCAAAAGTATCTCGGGCAGACTAAGGATGTGGCCAACCAGGAATTCACGTGAGTGAGGCATTGTAACTATTCCATGAACACAAATTCTACTTGAAGACCAAATGATCAACTTGAAATATAGAGGGTTTATACATTTATAAGAATTTTGCCATTCATTATTTTCTGGCCCAGTGTTAAAATTCAAATAATTTTTATATGTTATTTAGCTTTAAAAATGAATATTAAACAGTACTGAGCATTTCTTTGAAAATAGACTTACCAAAAGCACATTGAATCTCATACATTTTCAGTCAGTAAACAAACAAGCAATTCTGATTTGGGAACAATCTATGTAGCTGATTGCAGCACCATATTGTTACTTCCCCTCTGGATGTTTTTAAAAAGTCTTCTTTTAAAGTTGCGACATAGAAAGATGTTCTGTTTTGACACTATAGTATATATTTATTGCATGTGAAAATCTACTACAGTAGAGACCTTCTGGGTGTTGCTCAGCACACAGTCAGCTCCTCTCTCTGAGAACTGCCCCACATCTTAGTGGTGGTCCTTTGGCAACCATGTTGTCCTTCATGATCCTATGCCATGGCCAGGCAGTGGAAACGTGTCTGCAGAAAGGTCAGAGAGAAGTGAGCACACAGAGAAAAGTAGAAAATAAAGGACAGCAGGTTCTATCTACTCCTGGAATAAATCCCCCCATGGCCCAGCTGATCTTGCATTCTGTGAAACGCCTTGTGTTCACCCACAAAAGTCCCTTTCTAGCTTACACAATTACATGTGTATTTCTGTTCATTTCAACTAAGAGGACATTGACCAAGACATAATAATTTTTCCCAGCAGAATGATCTTCAGTTTTATTATGATCATCAGCATTTAAAAAGGACAAACTTAACAATTTTTTTAAAAATTTTAAACTTAGCCCTTATGTAAAGTATCAGTTTAGTGAAGTGAAGGATCCTTAGTTGCCTCCATATTTTTTTTATCTTATACCCCTTCTGTTTGGATCAAAACATGGTGTGATATTTCTTCCATAAAAGAGCGTAAAAAGAAGGAGTTGACCAACAATTTAAAGTTGTCAAGATGTATTCTTTAGTTAAATGAAAACACACAACGAAAGAGATGATTCTATTTAAAGCACCAGCTGACGTCCACTGAGTACTCAGGAAGGCTCGGACTCTGCTCAGAGCATGTTCTACACACATCTCATTTAGTCAGCTCACCCCCGGGAGGCCAGCTCTCCTAATATTGCCATCTCACCAACGAGGAAACTAAGGCACTGAAAAGGCGCCCAAGACTGTGTATCTGGAAAGTGCCAAAGCCAGAATTCAAACTCAAACAGAACTGGCTCACACCCCTGCTATTAGCCATCATGTTAGAGATTTTAGACAGACTAACAGGTCACAAATAATCATAAACACTTTTTAAAAAGTATAAACACTGACCTTGTCCTTGAAAAGAAAAGAATCTCTCAACACTATGTTCTTAAATTCCTTAGTCCATTAGTTTTTTAACCTCTGTTTGATAAGAATTTCAATCCCTTAATAATAACTTAAATCATTTCTTTAATATTATAAAAGGAGTTCCACAAACCTAAACTTATTTAATGCTCAGAACAACCCTATCTGGAACTTCCAAGAAATACTATTACCCTCTTGTGACAAATGAGGAGAGGACAGTTCAGGAAAATTACATGAGTAGCCTAAAGAGAAGGGAACTAATGCTTCCTGAGGAGCATCGTTCTCAACGTTCTCAGCACTCTGCAAGACACTTTTCAAATAAGTTACCTCATTTAGGTACAACAGCAACTACCCGAGGTCGGCATTACTCTTGTTTTACAGCAGGGGAAACAAAAGTTCCCTGTGGATCAGTTACCAGGGCCAGCCTAGAGCTCCAGTATATCTGACTCCATGTTTCAGCAATTACTTATTGAGCACCTTTTACTGCGTGCCAAGCACTGTGCTAGCTGCTCCACTCGTCACAGAGAGAAGTATAAAAATGAATAAAACAGAACCTAGTCTTAAGATAACATTCTAATATTCAATAAAATGATGGTGTATTCTCTCAGTGGCCTCTATCCTCAAGATATGTGGATATGAAGACTTGGGATAAGAAATAGAACTAATTCAATCTTCATTCACTGAAAGGATCTCAGGCTTCGGAATCCAAGGGAGGACAGGAAGAGAAAGAAAAGAGAGCTAAAACCCAGCACAGGCAGTGAACATAAAAACAAAGAAGGTTAGTAGAAGGAAAGTGGGAGGAAGAAGGAAAATGAGATGCTGAGATAAATACTGCAAAGAAAATTTTGCTTTTGGAGGGGAAGGAATCCAAACTTCACCTAAAGAGATACTCTTCTTCTTTCCTCCTCTTCTCCTCTTCATTAATCTTAACCATGTCAAGCATAATGGAAGGGAAGGGAAGGGACTGAAAGCCAGGCTGAAGGACCAGACTGGAACACTCTGATTATTAACATGTGGATGGATGGTTACACAATGGCATTCTGCATTGAAAATTTCACCACACTTTTTTTTCTGAAGTAGATAATGGATCTGTGGTCAAGAAATGGTGTTCTGAAGCAAATACCACAAGACTTTCCTTCTTCCATTGTGCATATGTCATGGTACACTGAGTATACAAACAAAATACTTTCTTTATACCTATTTAAATACAACACCTTAATAGCATTACCTAGAAAAACCAGTCCCAGCCTAAAACTGAAAAATTGTAGGGAAGAAATCTGCTGCTGTGTATCACTGAAAATATTTTTATGTGTCTATTTGTTCATCTAATCCTTTAGAATTTCTCTTCGGAAAATATTACATTCTAAGGATTTCAAAAATCAATGTTATCCTGACAAAGTAAGAAATCCTTTTAAATAGTCCAAAAATGATTTAAAGCTAGTTTGTTTTCTATCTGGAAGAGTAACAAGTGAACTATTTTCACAGTAGCTGCTTTCCTCATTCATCTGGTTTGGATCACGTTAATCCCACTTTTGGATGAAAGTTATCACGAATTTAGTGTTTATGATGCACAGTGGTATTTAGTAGGCATTACACAATTGCATTCATCTATGCTTTTCGCTACTGCTGCTCCTTCGTCACCAAAAAAATATAAAACATTTCTATTCATTAGGAAGACAATTGTGACTATTTTATCTCAGATCATAAATCATCAAAGAGATAACTAATTTCTAAATAGTGGCAGTTGTCCTGTGAGAAAGACTGTTTTGAAAGGATGACTATCAAACCAACGTTCCTCTCTGTAACGCACCCTTCCAGGGCAAGCGCACTGCGCATGCCTGAAGCACAGTTCAGCTTCCATTACTTACGCCTGCTCGTCCACCAGGCCCCACAAAGGATGCTTTCTATGATTGGACGTGAGAAATCAGAAGGCCTAAATTCCTAAAAAATACTCTCTGCAATTGACATTCTTCAAGATATTTTTTTCAAATCTAGCCATGAAATCAAAATTTTAAAGAATAAAATTGTAAGCTGATATTAGAAAGTGATTATCATTCGTGTAGTAATAACATGTTTATGTACATAAACATACATTATGCATATGTGTGCTGCGTCATGCTGTCTTCAATCTGAGATTTATAGATATAGAGAGATGTCTGTCATAATATTGTGTTTCAAATATGAATCAATAATGGCTAGTAACCAAAGTAAATGTTCTAGAAAGATATGATAATGAAATAATTCTTTCCTAAAATATTGAGCTCATTATTTATTAATCCTGTGTAAGGCAAGAAGCCAGGAAAAAGGATTTGTCACCACGACACTTGGGAACTCTGATAAATATGATCAGTGCTAAGATGCAACCCAGGCTGGAGATGAGCTCAGCCTTCTTCCTTTTTCTTTTTGTTATTTCTTCCACATTCTGCCTTCCCTGTCCTTACTCCTCTATCAGTGAAATTATCTCCAAGAGGAGATAAAATGAGGACAGGGCAGAATGATTTGCAAATTCCTTCTTTGGTTGATTCAACTTCTTTTAAAATATGTTATTAAGTCTTGTTAACTCCATTGCTGTAAAGTTACAAGTAAATTTCATAGTCATGAAAAGAATTGCTCCCCTGCAATGGCTAACTAGTTCCCAAAGCATCTTTTATTAAAATAAGCAAATAAATAAATAAAAAAGATCACATGCTAGTCCTTTGAGGGTAAATGGACAACCTAAAATTAATTAATCAAAAATAGTGACAGGAACTATGTAAGATACAGAAATTTTCTATTCTTATTTGTGTTGAGATTAACACATCAATTTGTTATATGGTTGGAATTCCTTACTTTCATCTCAATTTTATCCTTTGCACAAATATTTCTAAAAGTTACTTTGGAAAAAATTTTTTTCTTTGTAGAAAAACAAAGAGAACTTCACCAATTAATAGAAAAACAGAGACAAGTTCATGATGACAAAGCACATTCTGAACTCAAACTGCCAGCCTGGGTAAAATCATCATTTTCTGACCCCTGGTACCCATCCATGCCCAGTCCTGATGACTTGTCTTCCAGATGCCAGCGTTATCCTGCTCAGCACCCCTGGACACTCCTCCTGCAAACTATCTGTTCCACGCTCCTGGGTTTGTCTTTGGCTCTCCTGATCTGGCTCCCACATCCTTCTCACATAACTTTGATTACTACTCACTCCTTCAATTCTGAAAACGTAACCTATGGTAATAGCCATCTCATCTCAGGGGCTACAAATCACCAACTTTGAAATCCACTGTCCATGTAACTAAGTCCTTGCCAGAAATTGGTGGTGCTCTGACCTTATGCCTGGACTTAAGACCCATAGGTATGCTTATGAGAACTTAGGTCACTTCATCGTACCACAGACAAAGTTGTGGCTTATTTTCCAAAAACTACTTAGTTTCCAGGGACCATGAGTGTTATTGTGGGGCTATGCTGCTAATGTAGGAACCTCATCTTAGCTCCAGAGATGTATAAGTCTGGGCCAGCAATTATATTTTCAAGTGAATAGTAAGTAAGTCATTGCTGAATGCTATCAAGTAGCTGTCTGATGGATAAAAGGACTAAAGAAAGGATTCTGGAGAACATCGTTATTTAATGGACAAGCACAAGAAAAGAAATAAAGACGAAAGATTGGAAAAAGTGGTTAATAGTAAAGAAAAATTATAAGGACTTGGTGCTACCTCAGAAACCAAGAGAGAAAAGTGTTACGAGAGAGATAAGAGGGGGGCCAGTGGTGGTGCAGCGGTTAAGTGCGCACGTTCCACTTCAGTGGCCCGGGGTTTCGCCCGTTCGGATCCCGGGTGCAGACATGGCACCACATGTCAAGCCATGCTGTGGCAGGTGTCCCACATATAAAGTAGGGGAAGATGGGCACAGATGATAGCTCAGGGCCAGTCTTCCTCAGCAAAAAAAGGAAGATTGGCAGCAGATGTTAGCCAAGGGCTAATCTTCCTCAAAAAAATAAACACATAAAACAATAAAAATTTTAAAAAAGAGAGATGAGGAAAACATGCTTAAGCTCGCCAATAGTAGTAAGAGAGATCAAGATAAACAGGGCATCCAACAGGTGCCAGAGAAGGTCAAACAGTAAGGTTTTTTTTATTAACTTGAATTTTTAAAATACAAAGATGACGCTTCCTCTTCCTGTTCCCTTTACTTCCCAGGCAAATCAGACTCAAAACCATCAGATGGCACCAAGCAAGCCAGAGGGGAGCTACAGTGCCTCCAAGGGGGGTGCCAAAGCCTAAGTAGAGTGATGAAGGTGCCTGTGTTGGAGGTCTGCCCAGAATGGGGGGTTGGGGCCCAAGTGGAGTGAAGAAAGTGCCCATATTGGGGGATGTGGCCAAGTATGTTGCGACTTACCTCACTTAGCATAATGCCCTCAAGGTCCATCCGTGTGTCACAAATAGTAGGATTTCCTTCTTTTTATGGTTAAATAATATTCCATTGTATGTATATACCACATTTTCTTTACCTGTTCATCTATCAGTGGACATTTAGGTTGTTTCTGTATCTGGGCTATTGTGTGTAAGCTTTCAATAAATATAGAGGTGCAGCTATGTCTTTGAGATAGTAATTTCATTTCCTTCAGATATATACCCAGAAGTGGGATCACTGAACCATATGATAGTTCTATTTTTAATTTTTTGAGGAATCGTCATACTGTTTTCCATAGTGGCTGCACCAATTTATATTCTCACCAACAGTGCACAAGGGTTCCCTTTTCTCCACATCCTCACCAATACTTGTTATCTCTCGTCTTTTTGATTATAGTCATTCTAACAGATGTGAAATGATATCTCATTGTGCTTTGGATTTGCATTTTCCTTAGGATTAGTGATGTTGAGTATGTTTACATGTACCAGTTGGCCTTTGTACGTCTTCTTTGGAAAAATATCTATGCAAGTCCTCTGCCCATTTTTTTAATCAGATGATTGGGGGGATTTTTTGCTATTGAGTTGTATGAGTACACTAGATATATTAACCCCTTATCTGATGTATGGTTTGAAAATATTTTCTCCCATTCTGTAGGTTATCTTTTCATTTTGTTGATTGTTCTCTTACTGTGCAGAAGCTTTTTAGTTGATGTAGTCCCACTTGTTTATTTTTGCTTTTATTGCTTTGTGCCTCTGGTGTCATATCCAAAAAATTGTTGCCAGGACCAATGTCAAGGAGCTTTTCCCCTGTGTTTTCTTGGAGGAGTTTTATGGTTTTAGGTCTTATATTTAAGTCTTTAATCCATTTCGACTTAATTTTTGTGAGTGGTACTAGGAGTCTAATTTCATTCTTTTGCATGTGAATATCTAGCTTTCCCAAAGTCATTTATTGAAAAGACTATTTTTTCCCCACTTATCATTCTTGGCTCAAAGAGGAATTTTTTAAAAGGATGCAGAAGCAAGCCTAAAGTTCACAGAAGCCATTGACTAAGCCGGAAACAATCTGAGCATCAAAATAAATGTTAATAGTAGTGACTTATAACTCATTGAGCAAACTAGGAACCATGAATTCATACTAATACATTACGTAAATTGAAAGTTTTATGAGGAAGAGGATATTTAAATAGTTATAAGCTACCTTCCTACAAAATATTTATTTATTACAAACAGAAAAGGCATAACTTTGCAGTGGAGGAGACTAACAGATACCACATCAGTCCAGTGATAGGAAAATATTATCATCAATAGGAAAATTGAAAATCTGTGCCACCCAATAGGAGGCACTTAGAATACAGCATAAATTCTGTCATATTCCTGCCAAATACTCAGAACCCGAGTCTAAGCAGGAAGAAACAACAGCTAAATCCAAGTTGAGGGATGGTCTACAAAGTCACAAAAAATTCAAAAGTAACAAAGTCATAAAAGAAGGAAAGACTGAGAGACTGTTGCAAATTGAAGGAGGTTATGAGACACACTGAATCTCTCCAGCGTTTGTGAGCTATCCTTTTGCTGTAAAGAGCCTTGGGATGTTGGGACACGAGTGGAGTTTGAGGATTAGGAGGCAGTAAAGCATCACTGTTAGTTTCCTGACTGTGCTGTCTGTCTGCGGTTCTATTAGAGAATACTCTTGTTCTTAGGAAAAACACACTAAAGTATTTGGAGTGTGATAGAATGTCCTATAAGCAATTCATTCTCAAATGATTTGGGACAAAAAAAAAGTTTTGTGCTATACTTGCAAATTTCTGTAAGTTTGAGATTGTTTCAAAATTTTTAAAAAGTTAGCTGTCAAAGATTCTCTTAATTTTCTGCTTTAACTTAAATGATTTGACTTGTCAGCTAAAAGATTAGCAAATATGCTAACTAAAATGTAAAAGGTAAAATACATTTTAATCGTTCAAAATTAAAGACGTTGGACAAACTTATTCCATTTTAATTATTCTTAATGTTGTTATGATGTTATCAGCAAAATAAAAGTAAAATTAAAAGGCGAAATGAATCTATGTCATTCACCATGTTAGGAATTTCCTCCCTAAGAAACTGAACATCATGCTAGACAAACTATAGTTTAGCATAGCGTGGCATTTCTATATTATTATGCTTGTGACAGCACAGTGTGTTTTAATTTGGATATTATTGGTGTTTTTTTCCCTTTATTTTACAGATTAAAAAAATTAGGTCTTTTTTTTTCTACAAACAGCATTAAATCTACACAGTGTAAAACTTGCTTGGGAAAATGAGAAAATATATTCCCTAATGATGGAATAAGAGATTCCATCCTCCGGAATGAGGAATGAGCTACATGTGTATATTAGGCAAATACAAAGATTAACACATTCCAACAATCCTACGTTTTTAGGAAGAACAATATCTTCTGCCAGAGATGAAAAGTGGATTATTTGATAAAGCTTCTATTGTTTTAGGAATTTTGACCTGAAGCTAGTAAAGAGTCTGTTAATTGAAGCCTTCAGCTGCTAAACACTGTTTAATCAAGGAATTCATAAATATAAGAGCTCTCCCGTGACTCGGTTGTCTGGAAATGTAAAAGTTAAACAACTGAATGAAAGAATATGAATTTTTAAGGGCAAAAGACACAAGCCAACATGAAGTGCAGGGTGGCTCTACCATAATGTTGAAGACATCCTCACCCTTAGTAGGAATGTGTACAGCTGGAGTGCACAGTTACTCAGGGAATGTAAAAATATTCTTACCCACTTGTGCGGAGTTTGTAATTCCTAGGCTTTCTTTTTAAAATACACACTGCTTGGAGTTTTTCTCAGAAGTCCTGGCCTCCTAGTCCTGCCTGTACAGAGCACAGGATTAAACATAGACAACTTCCTAGAATCCTTCTAGGTCAAGCACATTGATGGTTTGTTAGAAGGGTTAGAAAGGGTGGTTGGCAGAAGGGCAACCCTGCTTCCCTTTTACCTGCGAGCAGCTGAGTGAATTCTCCAGGTGAAACAGTTCATTTTACTCAGCTCTGAGGCAAAACCAGGACCACTAATGTGGGCTGGAGTCCAGCGAGTACAGGATGATGTCCACAAAGGAGACCAGGCTGAAGAGTGTGGATCAATGTAAACCCGTCACCGCTACCTGAGAAACAGCTCCAAGGATGCACCCTGGACCCTGTCATAGAGGGAAGGGAACTAGAGGAGAGCAACACAAACCCACTCCACAGTTTCGCTCAGTGTCAGTTCTAAATAAGCAAGGGAAAAAATGAAAAATAGAAACTGAAAATCTTAGGTGTATTTTTTAGATTATTATTTGCTTTGGGGCATAGGCAAAATACATAATTAAGAAACTACATGAAGACATGGAATTATAAAATATTTTCTATTTTTTTGAAATACATTATAGATCAAGATAGTGTATTATCTATCTCAACAGTAATTTAACAGTCGTAATACACAACAAGCACATACCACATTAACAAAGAAAATGGAATCAACAGTATACTTACATTAGATAATTTGTTGCTGAGGTAATCTGTTAGCTAAAACATCTAGATAAGAAAGCGAAGACCTTGGTATTGGTTTAATTTTTTTTAAATGTCCATGTAATTGCTTCCTTGATGGTCTTGTCATTGTTTTCCTTGAAGGTCTTTTTTCTTAACTCTATAAATATAAAGCAAATTATATATAAGACCAAAAGTATAAAGGACAAGTAAAATGGAGCAAATAAAAGCATCACCTTAGAACAGCCACTAGATGTGGTGACTGTGTTGTCACTGGTAACTTGCTCTAAAGATAGAATAACTGCCTTACTGATGAATTTATTTCTCTTCTTCCACTGAACTTTGGAATGTTATTTTGATCCTGTTGAAAGTTGAATATTAAATCTTAAGATTAACATTGCAACAACAATATTATTAGTAAAGTAAAACAAATGTTTGAAAGTAACAGATGAAGGAAGTGAACACTTAGGTCTTCTGCAACTAATTTCTACAAGCAAGGACTTTTTCCTCAACAATACTGTAGTTAGTATTTTCACTGAGCTGTTCATCTCTAAGAACATGGTAAAAATTCCCTCAAGGGTCTGTTTTTAATCACAGAGATCCAGAAGCCTTCATCAGAGGGATCATACAGTGAGTGTAAATACCCACCAAGCAAGTGGAGGGTGATTGATGTGTTCCAGCAGGAGGTGAGAGAACGCACACATCAGTAAGACCTGCCACGCCATTGCTGCCAGAGCGAAACCACAGAGAATGCTGCCCATGAGGCTGACACACTAGGAATGCACTCTGTTTTCACTCTACCGAAAGTTCCAGCAAATGTGTAGGAAATCAGATTTGTGTTTTTACAATTGTGTAACAAAGATCATTTCCAATTTTCTTGAGATTTTTTTCCAGGGGGAAGAATATTTTATGTGGCCCAAAAATGCTCTTGTTTTAATTTTGAAAGTGAATTTGTAGAAGAGTCATTTAATCTTTAGGTTATTTTTTTCTTCCTCCTTTTGTTTTTGTAAAACAGCGTGGGAATGAAGAAGAGGTGAAAATTGAGAGCGCTTTTGGTGAAAGCCTTCAGTGAAAGCAGCCAAAATTTATGAGGGGGAATTTGTACGTGAATCACTAATTTCCTAAGTTCCCAAGTGTGGTCGAGTCCACATGTCTAGTGTTAGCAACAGAAATATTGTGTTAATTGAAGAGATCTTTCAAGGGACTAATATTTCTACAGTCTCTACTAATGTTAAATGTTAAATCTTTGAATGTTATTAATTCTAAAGGCAAAATATTTTTTAATAGCAGAACTTTTCATATTTAAAGGTCAAATAAAAATTAATGAAACTTAACACATAAATTTGAACAGGTCTTTTAAATTTCTCTTTCTTTTTTGTGTGTGTGAGGAACATTGGCCCTGAGCTAACATCTGTTGCCAATCTTCCTCTTTTTGCTTGAGGAAGATTGTCCCTGAGCTAACGTCTGTGCCAGTCATCCTCTATTTTATGTGGGACACCGCCACAGTGTGGCTTGGTGAGCAGCGTGTACGTCCACGCTGGGGATCCGGGCCTGCAACCCTCAGGCTGCTAAAGTGGAGTGTGCAAACTGAGCCACTGTGCCAGCGGGCAGCCCTTAAAGTTTTCTTAAAGATATTTATCAGCTCAAGTAAACACTTTTCCCCTTGCTCCTCTTTTGCCTGCCTGTGAATACAAACCTGAGTAAGGCTGTGAACTAAATACATTTCTCTCTGAGTGGAACAGGGCAATGGATTATCTTGAATCTGACTTTTTAAAGAAAGAATAGCAGATATTTTAACTTATGATACCGCTTATTCTTTCATAAAATACTTAAGCAATAAAGGAAAGAGTAAGCTTTCAGAGTGAGTCTGGACACAAAGATTTTAATGGGTCTGGCTTAGGTGATTTTTCACCACTAGTCACTTAGCTGGTCTCAGGAAAGCAATTTTTGTTTTTCCATATTTTAACAGTAACTAACCTAATGCTATTAATATGATGTCGCAAGCATTTTATTCTGTGTCTTGTCCTTGCCCCAAATGACCCACTTGTCTGCATTGTCATGCATCTTTCATTGTGCAGTTCTACAACATAGAAATTGAAACTGTTACCAACTAGTAAATATTCTGTTCATATCATGTTTTAGCATATTTTTGTACTCCTAGAAAATAGGAAATTTGATCATAAAACTCTACAATGAAAGTAATTCATAAGCTCGTTACTGCTGATATTTACTGTATCTTTCTATTTCTCATCTATTTGGAGGGGGTGTTTTCTTACCTATAACCTTGCCCCTCTTTGCTAGGAATTCTATAACTTGAAAATTAATATTCTGGTCTACATTTGAATTTAAAGTCAATTGGTTACTACATGATTTCAGTATCACAGAAATCTCTTCAAAAATGAAGATAAATTTTATTTTAAAAAAACACATTTAATGTTATGAGAATAAAAAATACTATCTAATACTGAAAATAATTCAATAATAAATTTTCAAAAGTTTGAAAAAAGAAACTAAACATTTAAAACAGAAAGTTTTAATTTGTTTTTTTCAAAAATAAATGGAAACCACTTCATTTTTTAAAATTGTCTATACTCAATATCATACCCAGAATTCTAAATTGGACCATTTTGAAGCATTTAACATTTTAACCATTCAACTAAATGTTTCATTATTTTTGTCGTGAGCCTTTCAGACATTTTTTCCTCTTTTGTTCAAGCACATAATTCCCACTGGGACTAAAGGAAATTAGTAATGTTCATTGTATAAAAAAAAGTCCAAATGTCTGATGACGACTATCTGGAGGCAGACAGGAAATGCCAGAGAAAGAGTTAACTGCAAGACATATGATTAACCTCACATTATTAATATTTTGTCTTCTCTTCCAAGTCTGAATTATGGAAGCTCCCTTTTAAAGTTTGAGGTAAAATTTTATAATTTTTTTTTTATTTCTTACAAACTTAAAGCTGAAAATTCAAAGCACTGAGGGGGTGAAAACACAAGCTAATATGTTTTTCCAAGTATGCATGCAACCACCAGTTGAAAAGTGAATGGAAAATGTGGTCAATCAGTTGAGTGTTTTACAAGCAGAAAGAGTAATCTTTTCAAAACACAAATCAACTTTGAAACTTTTAACGGCTTCTAATTACTCTCAGGATAAAGACCAACATCCTAATCAAAAGCCCAAAAGCCTGTAAGACTCTTCTCCTCTAACCTCAATGCATTCACTGTAGCAAATATTACTGCGTGACACAGACTGCATTCCACACTTATTTTTTTCCTCCTGTGTTTGTATTTCTGGGGTTTATTTTCAAGTGTTATTCTGACTATAAATAAATTTTAATTTGTTTAAAAAAAAAAAGCTCCAAAAATCTCCCTCGGCACAGGAGCTTGGGCCACGCAAGCTGATGCGCCTGCCTGGACCAGACTTCCCAGGCCAGCCTTTTTACTGCCAAGGTCAACTCAGTCCTCACTTGCTCATGAAAGCCTTTCCCACCCTCTATTGATAAGATCAGACCCCCCATTGTAAGCTTTGTAGCATCCTTCAGCTCTCCTTCAGAGCACTTATTACAATAGCAGTATACATAATTTGTGTGGTTCTTTGATTAGTTCTAATCTCCCCAACCAGACTGTTAATTCCTGGGAGGCAGGGACACTCTCTGGCTTTGTTACCTCTTGGATCCATAACATCTAACACAATGCCAGGCAGATAGTAGATAAAATTTTTTTGGATGAACCAATTAATCAGTGTTATAGACCTGGATTTCAACCTTAATTCTACCACATTCTAGTTGCATGATCTTAATCAAGTTTCTAAAGAAATTTCTAAATCACATGGTCCCCTTTTATAAAAGTGGGACAATAAAACATTTTATAGCGTTATTGAGAAGCTGAAAGATGTTATGTGTATATAGCACAGTTTCTGTTACCCTCAATAGCATGTATCTCCACTCCTTTTCCTTCTCCTTCTCTTAGAAGAGAGTAGGAGTAGGAAAAGTCAATCTCCTGGCAGACTTGTTTAGTAAACAAAAGATCAGTATTTGGTGATAGCATATACAAGTTTATGCATAATTTTGCCTTCCAGGTACAAGGTATTTAAAAGCTAACCAAATACTCAGTGGAAACTGTTTGATTCTTCAAATCTTTAGATAACTCCATTTCACTAATTTTTATTTTGGATTGCAGTAATCAAACTGTCATCAAAATTCAGAGCAAAGCTATCTAAAAATAGATATACACTTCTTTTTCTGCGTTATTCCAAAGTGGTCTGCTCCTCCAGGACTCTGCTCCCATCCACAGACGGGCTCCCGGGAAGGCTCTGGCTAGTTGCAGCCCCTGCTTCTTGTTTCTGTGCAATCTCCATATCGTTAGGAATTCTTGGGCTGGTGTATTTTTTGTTTAATTTATACTTAGATGATGTCAAATCACTAGCTTTTACTGTATTGTTTGTCTTTGTTAGAATCAACTGTCTTACTAGTTAGGAAAAAAAGTGTGGAACTTACTTAAAATCCTTTTGAAAAAAGTAAGTAGGAAGGAAACTTTCAAAGACCACTGAGGAATATGCTGGATTAGTTAAACGGACCAGGTGGCATGCTAAAAAATGTAGATATTAAATGAAATAAGTTGATACAAGAGAATATTTTTTTAAAAAGACAGTAATCCATAGCAGGGTCCAAATGACCTGGTATGACAAGCTTTACGGTTTAGTTCTCTACCCAGGTCCACTTGGATCTGAGAGACTGAGAATAAAGACTTTCTTTTTTAATCATTGAGTGTATTTTGCAGCTGTCATTGAACAGGAGTCGGCATCTACATCTTCCTATAGCTGTTCTTCTGGGTCTTCACGAAAAGATAAGCCATTTCTATTGCTCTGCTCGCTCACTTTAACCCATCAGCTCTTAGTGCTGACCCACTTCTGCGTTTGGCCTGCGGTAGTACAAAGGCCTGCTATGGGTCTAATTCTAA
This sequence comes from Equus przewalskii, assembly GCF_037783145.1. NCBI lineage: Eukaryota > Metazoa > Chordata > Mammalia > Perissodactyla > Equidae > Equus > Equus przewalskii. The sequence continues at coordinate 28,733,559 of NC_091839.1, read as the reverse complement.
ACACTCTTTCAGTGGGTGAGTGTGAACAGTCCTTTAATGTGCTCCACATGACTTCTCACTGAAACATCCTGAGCAAAGGCCGCCCAAGACCAACTCCTTAGAACGCAGGGCTCCCACCGTCTCCTGCTGCATCCCCCATTGCAGTCAGACTAGGCTACTCACTCTAATTCCAAGAAACATATCTTTGTTCACTCTGGCCCCTATATCGGTTAGGATTATGTTAGTCACATATAATAGATCAGGTAAAGTTAAAGCAAATACATACATATATAATATGAGATTTTCTCATAGGATCCAAGCACAGAAATGTAACCGGGCCTCAGAACAAATTGGAACCAGTGTGGGAGGCCATTTGCTGTCACTTTTATTTCTCGTCTTTACTTCTCTCTGATCCCTAGTCCACATGGCAAAAATAAAGTAGCTCTTTATCTGCTCTCCTGAGAAACAGGTCTAGACTTATAACAGGATCTCATACTCTCAATTCAAGATTCCCAGAGAAGGACCCCTGATTGGCCTAGCTTATGTTAAGTAACCACATCTGGACCAGTTAACTGGAAGCAAGTGTTTAGAGTCAAACTGTCCTAGTGGTTGTCAGGGAAACTCGCTGTGGCTGAGGGCACCCAATTAGATGGGGATCCTCATGAGTGAGGCACTTCTTACCACTTACCGGAAAGCCAAATCCTACAAACTGCCCATGCTCTGCCTCCTTTTAAATAACCCTCACCAGTGTGGTTCACAGTGTTGGGCTCCCAAGACCATTCTCAGTGGAACACAGATGCAAGGCCATTCCTGGGGTCTGTGGAGCCCTGGAAAACCATACAATGGGCTCCCTTTTCTCAATATCAACACCTCCCACTCCAAATACTAGAGTGAAATAAATATCAAGGGCAAGTTCAAAAGGAGAAGACAAGTTTAAAAGGGCATCCTAAATTCCTAAAACAATTATGAATGGCCAAAAAAACGTATTTCAAAATGGTCAGCATAATTAATTAAACAAATATAAATAAAAGGTTGTTATATTATTTTTACCTATCAAATTAAAAAATATTTCACAAATTTGTAATAGCCAGTATTGATGTGGGTGCAGGAACTGAGCCTACTTATTCATTGCTCACATATTACTTTTTGAGTGAAATTTTAGCAATATGTATCAAAATCTTTTTTGTCGATGCATGTGAACCAGCAAATCCCAGTATATGGTTACTTAGGGCTATCTGGAGATTACTTGTTTTTCTGAACTCCTACAGAACTTATTGCCCGTGTTCTTTATTAAAATATCTCATATTCCTTATGATACCTCTTTTATTAACGTTTTGCCTGATTATTTAACTTGTAATTCACACTTGTTCTTTCCTGATCCCAAACATTTGTTGCCATGTTCCCTCAATCTTGCAGAATTCCCACCATTCAACATATAATTTTATAATTCCCATTTTTATTCCTCTTTAATCTATGATTTGGTTAGAAATTACTAGTGCTTGATGAACATAGAATGTATGATATCAATATATTGGAATATGATTCTGTACATGACATTTTTTGTAAATGTTCTACAAGGGTCTTATCTGATGGAAAGTCAAATTAAGAAGCTCACATTGGGGCGGGCCCCTTGGCCGAGTGGTTAAGTTTGCGCACTCTGCTGCGGTGGCCCAGGGTTTCGCTGGTTCGGACATGGCACCGCTCATCAGGTCACGTTGAGGCGGCATCCCACATGCCACAACTAGAAGGACCAACAACTAAAATATACAACCATGTATGGGGGGAATTTGGGGAGAAAAAGCAGAAAGAATAAAAATAGATTGGCAACAGTTGTTAGCTCAGGTGCCAATCTTTAAAAAAAAAAAGAATGCTTTGTTTAAAAAAAAAAGCAAGCCTCACATGGTTATGTCCTTTTCTTTCATGCAGCATGGGAACTTCTACAATTAAATATAATTTCTACCAACTTGTTCTGTCCTCCACTGTCATCCTCTGTCCCTTCTTGCTCTTGAAAGAAAGAGATCTTGTAAGACATGCAGAATTGAGAAATTTTTGCCCTGTCCTGGGAAAGTAGCTTTCAAAGAAGAGTCTGTCCTACTTATTTTGTTGCCCTGGTCATAATATTATAATGTGTTCCTTTAAAGGGTATAAATATTTATAAACGTGGTTTATCAAATCAGAAAAAGACCATTGGCATTTTGTTCTTCTCCCATATGCTTGAAAGAACTAATAAAGGCCTGTGACTCAGCCATACTCAAATAAAGAACTTGAATCTTCTCTCACATTAATTCTATACTTCCCACAAGTAAGACTGAACATGAGGACATTTTTTCTTTGCATTCCACCACAAGGTTGATACGCCCAGGAATTTAATACTAACTGAATATTAAGTGATTTTACTGATTTTGACATTCAGCGCTCTGTGCACTAACTTTTACCAACGTGGTTACTCACCACAGCTTCTTGCATCAACTTCCTAGTGGATGGAATTTCCTTTTGCAGGTGTTCCTACTAAAGAGAGGATTTGTAGAGAATTAACTTCCCATGTCATTCTGTATATAAAAAGGCCCTTACTTTATCCTCACCTTTGAATGCTGGCTTGGTCAGGTATAGAATTGTAGTCCAAATTCCTTTTCCTTTAGTCCTTTGAAAATGAGAATCTATTGTCTTCTGTAGCTGTTGAGAAGGCTGATTTCAATCTGTATTTTGACCTTTTGAGTAAGTTCTTTCTTTCTCGGTCTCTCTCTCTCTCTCCTCTCTGTCATAGGTTGTAGTATTTTCTCTTTATCTTTGAAGTTTTGTATTTCACTCAGTGTTTTGTCATTGTCATTTCTGCTCATTGTTTCTTTTCTTTCTTATCTTTCAAACTACACTATTGGCAGGACATTTCTTCCCTTCGTTTCTGGGAAATTTTAGGCTTTGTATCTTCAACTGGGGAGTTCCATGTATCTTTCTATTCTCTCCTTCTGGAACAAAAGTTGGCAATTTCAGATTTAATTTCCATATCTCTCAAACCTTTATTTCTTTGTTCTATTATTGAAGAATCCGTGCCTCTATTTTCTAGTCAGTAATTCAGTCTTCAGGTATGTTCATTCAGCTACTCAGCCTATCTCGAGTTTTTACATCAACAGTATTTTTATTTTCAAAACCTATGATTAATTCATAGTTCAGAAACTTATTTTCTGTTTCATAGATACTATATTTTCTCTGTAGTCTCTGAGAATATTAAATACATTTTTTTCGTGTTCCGGTTTCTCTGCTAACTCTTCCCTGAGGTGTCAGTATGTTCTTGTGAGTATAAGTTCTTTGTTTTCTCTCTTTCATGAGGTTAAGCTCTTAAAAGATTGGGGATATGATAGACCGTAGTGAAAAACTGTTAAACTTGAATCTAGTCAAGGCTTTACCTCTAACCTCAACTTTATAGAAAATATAGGGGACAGAAGAACCAGCTAAATACTTTCCCCAGGGAAGTGATCTGCTAAGTCCAGGAGGTAGAAATTCTACACTGGCAGAGTCCCTCTCTATCTAGTTTTCTGAGTTTGGCAGTTCTCAGGTCCCATGGGCATAACCAGCCATACTGGGTGCTGCTCTGCCTTCAAGTGTTTCTTCTGCTTGATGATAGATAGCCCCATCACTGATGCCTGGCTCTTGGGGAGACAGGAAAGGAATCCACAGGGGTCTGACCATCTAACACTTCCCACTGTGGTTCCTACTTGATTCATCTGTTACTCTCTCCTGGGATAACCCCTGTTCTCTACTACCACTAACTCTGTGAGGGGAATGCCATGGTATTATCTCCCTTTTTTTCCAATATTCTCCTGCAGGGGCTCCCTCATAGGTTCTTGGCTACCATTTCTTTTTTTAATTGGACCTTGTCTGCTTTCAGTTTCTCAGGGATTACTTACAGGTTCTTATCCATCAATAATTTCTATTTTCACTTTCAAGTGTAGCCATCTATGTACTTTTTTGATTTTTACATATGACAGTTGTAACAGAAGTTTTCCAGAATCCGTAGCCCTTTAAGACTCACAATTTCTTGGACATTTCAGTGGTGTCTTACTGCAAAAAACCTGGGATTCTCTCTGCTTAAGAGCTATCTCTGGCTGCTGAAGCCTGCTTGACCCATTAGTGCAAAAGGCAGATCATAAATACTGGAGAGTAAACGCCCCAGGAGTGGCCCTCAATCAATAACTGATGTGAATTGGTGACTAATATATCAGCTTTCTTGCCCTTTGGGTAGGACAATTCTGAGGCGTGTTCTACACTCTCCCCCAGAGATCCCCAGCAGGACTGAGCCACAATAGCCCACCACAGTAAGATGCTGATCAACCTTACCCTGCATTAGCTTCTTTCCCTTACCTATTTTACTTCCTGATTCTCCTACGTGCATTCTGGAATTATCTTCCCAATAAACTACCTGTACTAAATCCTAGACTTGGAGTGTGCTTCTAGTGGAACATAATCAAAGACAATGGTGCGAGAAAAAGAATATGCATCTATGCAATCTCCCTCTCACGCAGTCTGCTTGGTACTTTTTAGCCAAATTCTGATTGCATTTGTTGAAACAATAGCTAATTTTTAAAGTTTTGTGGTTATCACTCAGGATTTTATCAGGAAAATATAAAACCTATAGGTGTCAAGTAGGGAGGGGTTTAATACAGGGAATTAGGGGATTATATGACTATGGGAAGGGCTGGGAGAGCGAAACTCAAGGAAACTACTGATAGAGTGAATGAAATTAAGACGTGCCCACGTGACAGGGCAGCCCCATCACAGGAGCTCTCCTGGAAGCCATCATACACCTCACCTCTGTTGACTGTGCACCTGCTTACAGTTGCTGCTAGAAAATAATGGTTTCTCCTTCCCTTTTGACTTCAAATTGGGTCCTAATGCTTCCCACCAACAGAATCTAACTGGAACACGTTGCGTAAGGAAGCCTTGGGAATGGTCTTGCAGGCTTTCCTTGTTTCACAGGGCATGGGTACAAGGGAATGAGGATGAAGCCCGGTTGACTTCACACTGGGACACTGTTAATTCACTGAAATCCTAAGTGCCACAAGCCATTCTCCTGACTACCTGTTTGCTGAAAGTTCCAAGTATCTCCAGGAAAGAGAAGCCTGTTCCAGAAGCTGTCCATAGACAAATCTATTAAGCAAGCATGAACAGTAATTCTTGGCTGACACATAAAGTGCCACAATTCTAACTAATGTCCAACCACTCAGGAAGGTAAAAAATCTCATACAGTTTAGGTACTCCTTAGCAATTCTACAAGAGAAACTTAAATTTATCTTTAAAAAATCATGTCAAAAAGACCTGATAATGATTTTGAAGGCTTTGTAGAGAAATATCCATTGTTATAATAGCTAATAACAAAACATTAATTACTGTATACAGAAACTTAAAGCAGCTTTATGTCAATGTAATTATTTAGAATGGTTCTATTCATTAGGGGGAAATAAAGAGTAAGGAAAAAGAATGGAATCATTTCAAGGCCTTTGCTCATCTTTATTAAAGATTTGCAATGTCCAAATGTCCAAATCCCTGTAAACCACACCTCATTACTTTTAACTTCCAAATATGCACATCAAATTTTTGGCAATAAAATGTTTAATGGTTATTATAACTAGAAACTATTTTCAGGGAAAATGTGGCTAGAAGTATTTTTCTCCACATACCCTCAGAATCCTTGCAACTCTGTGACTGACAACCCTTTGCACATGTGCATACATTAGTGATCATCCAATAGAAATGCACGGTCTGCAATTCTTAAATATAGAAAAGTATATGATCACTTTCCTGTTTCACTCTGTGTTATCATACATATGCATTTTTGAATTATTTCATGTCAAGTCTATTGTCAGAAAAAATAATTCCAGTTACAATACTAATTCTATGGGAAAAAATTTGGTTAAAGAAGCAGTTCTGGAAATTTATTGTAGCAAAAACTAGGACTCCCTAAGAATAGGATTAGGAATGTCTTCCTTGAAAAAGATGCCCATAAGGATTACTAAATTTCTAAAATCACCTACATAATTTTTATGATTTTGTTTACCAAGAAGTTATGAAAGTAAACTCTCCAATGTATGTTTCACATATTAGAATGTGTTTTTTCTTTTTCTAAAGATTGGCACCACCTGAGCTAACATTTGTTGCCAATCTTCTTTTCTTTTTTTTTTTTTTCCTTCTTCTTCTCCCCAAAGCCCCCCAGTACATAACTGTATATTCTAGCTGTAGGTCCTTCTAGTTGTGGCATGTTGGATGCTGCCTCAGCATGGCCTGACGAGCGGTGCCATGTCCGAGCCCAGGATCTGAAACAGTGAAACACTGGGCCACCAAAGTGGAACACACGAACTAAACCACTCGGCCACAGGGCCGGCCCCTAGAATGTATTTTAATAATTATGATTAATTATTTTCTAAAATTTATATTAAAACTTTCAATAATAAAGAGAATTCACATTCAAGGAAGTAATTTATTCACACATGATCAATTTTAAAATGAAATTGGGGGATCTCCTCAAGACAGCGGTGTGAGCAGACATTGAACTCGCCTCCTCCCACGAACACAACCAGCTTACTACAATTTTTGGAACAACTACCCCGGATTGAAAACTGAAAACTGTATAAAAAGAACCCCACGACAAGTGACAGTCCTGACGAAGGCAGAAGAGGCAGAAATTCCTGCTGGAGAGGAGAAAAGCCACCTTTGGGAGCAGTGGAGCTTCTCAGCTGGCCAGGCTGGAGCACCCCCCCCACCCCCCCCCGCAAGGTGCGCAGCCCTCCCTGGAGGAGGGAGATCCGGAGCAGGGGAGATACTGCTATAACCATCCTTCAGACTCAGCCCAACTGAGACGGGGGTCTCACTGCCTGGCTTTGCTGGCTATTAACTCCAGCGGGGACACCCCCCAAAAAGCTATTGGCCAAAAACTGAAAAGACCTGGGTCTTAAAGGGCCCACACATGAACTCACTCATTGCAGCAACCTAAAATCACCAGACAGAAGGTTGACAGTCCTTTGGTGGAAGGAGACTGACTTGTTGGGCTCTGGGGGCATCTTGGTGAGAGGAGGGACCTCTCCGGAGACTGAGACATTGGTGGGGGCCATTGTTCTGAGCTGGTCCAGGCATGCTGACACGACCCCGGTGGGGGCCGTGGAGGTTCATCCCTTGGTCTGTTAGCCCAGGGGTCTGCCATGCCCACTAGAGATCAGATTTAATCCAGTTCAGCCAGGGCAGGCAACCAGCCTTAGGGACTGGCCCCACCTAACAGCAAGCCCTCAGGCTACTTTACAGCCTGCATTGACTGGATGCCTTGATCCTCTACAGGCGGGCAAGGGTGTCTGCCTCTGTGGAGCAGGGCCTGTGTGAGGACCAGGTGAACTGTGGGGGGCATCAGTGGAGAGGTGGGGGCCTCTGCAGTGTAGCATCGGGTACGCTCCAGGGGGTTGAGAAGTGTGCACGGACCAGGACTGTGTTGATGGTGTGTGTGGTCCTGTGGGGGGTGAGGCTTATCAGCAGCAGAAGACCTGTGCTTCACAAATAGCCATAAAAAGGATCATCCCCACCTTCCAAAGCCTGAAACAATTGAGTACCCCTGTGCCTAGGGCCAGCCCCACTCAGCTGCACTCCTAAGAGAACTGACAAGAGCCTTGTAGGCCTGAGGCCTATCACAACTGTAAGCCCCTGAGCCTAGCAACCAGCTACCCTGGGTACCAACCCAATTAAGAGGAAAACTGCAATAGGAGTGTGCTGATAGACTTTGTAGCCAATGGTACTGAGCCTCCCCAAACCGGATTTACAAACAACTGGCCAGGGAAGGAAAGATTAGACTCCCTGGGTACCTGCAGTGGGAGCAACCCTGCCACGGCAGAAGGTCACAAGTAGCCCACAAAGGGGTCACTCCTGGTTCTTCTGGACTGGTGACGAGAGGGAAGCACACTGCTGGGCCTCGTAAGGCATCTCATACATAAGGCCACTTCTCCAAGATCAGGAGACATAGCCGACTCACTTCATATATAGAAATAAGCACAGAGAAAGAGGCATAATGAGGAGGCAAAGGAATACTTTCCAAGCAAGGCAACAGTACAAAGCCCCAGAAACAGGACTAAATGAGACAGAAACTAGCAACCTACTCGACAAAGAGTTCAAGCAAAATATCATGAGGCTGCTCACAGATATGGGGAGAAGAATGGATAAACACAGTGAGCAGATCAGCAAAGAACTGGAAGATATTTAAAAAAAACCCAATCAGAAATGAAGAATACAATACTCAAAATGAGAAATTCACTAGAGGGACTCAATAGCAGAGTAGAGGAAGCAGAAGAACGGATCAGACAGCTAGATGAAAGACTAGAGGAAATCACCCAAGCAGAACAGAAAAGAGAAAAAAGAATTACAGAATGAGAACAGTGTAAGGGAACTCTGGGACAATATTAAGCATGCTAACATTCGGATTATAGGTGTCCCAGAAGGAGAAGAGAGAGACAAAGTGGCAGAAAATTTATTTGTAGATATAATACATAAAAATTTTCCTAACCTGAGGAAGGAAACAGACATCCAAGTTCAGGAAGCACAAAGGGCTCCAAACAAGATAAGCCCAAAGAGGCCCACACCAAGACGGATTATAATCAAAATGTCCAAAATTAAAGACAAAGAGAGAATCCTAAAAGCAGCAAGAGAAAGGCCACAAGTGACATATAAAGGGAAGCCCATCAGGCTATCAGCAGACTTCTCAGCCGAGACCCTACAGGTGAGAAGAGAATGGCACGATGTATTTAAAGTGCTAAAGGGAAAAACACTACTTCCAGGAATACTCTATCCATCAAGGTTGTCATTTAGAATGGAAGGAGAGATAAAGTGCTTCCCAGACAAGCAAAAATTAAAGGAATTTATCACCAGGAAACCAGTTCTGCAAGAAATGCTGAAGGGACTTATTTAAGTGGGAAAGCAATGACTAGAAATAGAGATTAAAAAAATTATCAACAAAACAAAACAACAACAACAAAAAAACAGGCAATAAAATCACTTGTAAGGTAAAAATATAGTAAAGGCAGCAGACCAACTACCTGTAAAGATAATATGAAAGTTAAAAGACAAAGGTAGTAAAATCACTTATTTCAATGATAAGAGGATATGGATACACACACACTAAACAAGAGACTATATATGATTTGAAAAACATATAATGTGGGAGGAGGGGAGTGAAAAAGTAGAGATTTTAGAAAGAGCTCAAGCTAAAGAGTCTATCAACTCAATATAGACTGTTGTATGCATAGTATATTAAATAGGATCCTCATGGTAATCACAAATTAGAAATCTATAACAAGCCAGAAAAAAAGTAAGACAAAAGAAATCAAACATATTACACTGGGCTTAAAGGACACATTAGACCAGATGGACTTAGTAGATAGATACAGTACATTCCACCCAAGAACCACAGAATACACATTCTTTTCAAATGTCCATAGAACATTCTCCAGGATTGATCACATATTAGGCCACAAAACAAGTCTCAATAAATATAAGAAAATCCAAATAATACCATGCATCTTTTCTGAGCACAAAGATATGAAACTGGAAATCAACTACAGGAAAAAAACCAGAAAAGCCATAAAAATGTGGAGATTAAACAAAATGCTACTGAACAACAATCGGGTCAATGAAGAAATCAAAAAATTCCTGGAGACAAATGAAAATGAAAATACGACATGCCAAAATCTGTGGGATACAGCAAAAGTGGTTCTAAGAGGGAAGTTTATAGCAATTCAGGCCTACCTCAACAAAGAAGAAAAATCCCAAATAGACAATCTAAAAGTGCATTTAAAGGTACTGGAAAAAGAACAACAAACAAAGCCCAAAATCAGCAGAAGGAAGGAAATAATAAAAATCAGAGCAGAAATTAATGAAATAGGGACTAAGAAAACAACAGAAAAAATTAAAGAAACCAAGAGCTGGTTCTTTGAAAAGATAAACAAAATTGACAAGGCCTTAGCTACACTTACGAAGAAAAAAAGAGAGAAGGCTCAAATAAATAAAATCACAAATGAAAGAGGAGAGATTACAAAGGACACCTCAGAAATACAAAAGATAATAAGAGAATACTATGAAAAGCTATATGCCAACAAATTGGATAATCTAGAAGAAATGGATAAATTCTTAGAAACATACAACCTTCCAAAACTGGGCCAAGAAGAAGTAGAAAATTTGAGTAGACCGATCACCAAAAAGGAGATCAAAACAGCAATCAAAAACCTCCAAAAAAATAAAAGTCCAAGACCGGATGGCTTCCCCGGTGAATTCTACCAAACATTCACAGAAGGCTTAATACCTATCCTGCTCAAACTCTTCCAAAAAATTGAAGAGGAAGGGAGCTTCCTAACTCATTCTACGAAGCCGACATTATCCTGATACCAAAACCAGACAAGGACAACACAAAAGAAGAAAACTACAGGCCAATATCACTGATGAACATCGATGCAAAAATCCTCAACAAAATACTAGCAAGTCAAATACAATACATTAAAAAGATTATACATCATGATCAAGTGGATTTCATTCCAGGGATGCAGGGATGGCTTGACATCCGCAAATCTATCAATGTGATATACCACATTAACAAAATGAAGAATAAAAACCACATGATCATCTCAATTGATGCAGAGAAAGCATTTGACAAGGTACAGCATCCATTTACAATAAAAACTCTAAATAAAATGGGTATCGAAGGAAAATACCTCAACATAATAAAGGCTATATATGACAAACCCACAGCAAATATCATTCTCAATGGAGAAAAACTGAAAGTTATCCCTCTAAGAACAGGAACCAGACAAGGATGCCCACTGTCAACACTCTTATTTAACGTAGTATTGGAAGTCCTAGCCAGAGCAATCAGGCAAGAAAAAGAAATAAAAGGGATCCACATTGGAAAAGAAGAAGTGAAACTGACACTCTTTGCAGACATGATTTTGTATCTAGAAAACCCTAAAGATTCCACTCAAAAACTTTTAGAAACAATAAAA